>NC_142742.1:15750000-16050000 GCF_051943395.1 Hippocampus bargibanti | reverse complement strand
GACAGGGTTCTTTGGGGAGTCCGGCAGGAATTAGTGTGCCGACTACCCTTCGCCCGAATCAACAGCAGCTGAAGGCTCGAATTTTCCTTGCGTGAAATCAGATATGAACTCCAGCGCCCTGTAGACTCTGGAAAAAGTAACAGCCCCCACCAACCACGACCCTCCGTCACCCCCAAAAGAGGACCAAAAAAAAGCACGCAGCAGAACCAATGGAAAGTGCAAATTAATGTTTTTAAGTTGAAAACAGAGCTCAGTTCTCCAGACACAGGGAAAAGACATTTGAACAAGTCTGTGGCACGCAAGTTTGGCATTTTCCCCCCTCAGGGCTAGAGCATGCAACTGCTTGCTTCATTGATACAAGATCCCTTTTTCTGCCATCCAAATCCATATTTTACACTTCCAGTCATGTGGGCATGTTGAACTCATGAAAGCCACAAGCGGTGAAAAGAAATGGACTGTGTGCGTGTGTGTGTGTGTGTGTGTGTGTGTGTGTGTGTGTGTGTGTGTGTGTGTGTGTGTGTGTGTGTGTGTGTGTGTGTGTGTGTGTGTGTGTGTGTGCGCGTGCGTGCGTGTGTGTGTGTGTATAAGCAGCAGGTGTCACCAGGTATGAGGAACTCTGTTATGAGCGTCAACTGGATTGAGGGCGTTTACAGTTATGGCTTCTGACTTTATTGCCTCCATCCAAGATATGTCGGCGTTCTGCAGCGTAACAATTAAACACATTCAACAAGTCAGGCAAAGCTTCAGACGCACGTATTCTGGGTTGCGAGGGATATCTCGCCTAAGGTTAGGTCGGAAGGTTGATCTGGTCTTAGTCTATAGGAGCTGAGATTACAGGGGAAGCTAAAACAATCCCTGCAGCTCTGCTTGTTATTCATGTTTTCGGTTGAATAAATATTACCATGTGTCAAGTCAGACCGCAGTCTTTACTTGGAGGATTTGTCCATGAGGTTGAGTCAGGACACTTCTCAGAGGTCTTTGACTGCGACACACGTTAATTCATATGATATTGTCATAAATGCTTTCTTTGTTCTGGGCCTTTCCCTTCTCCTTTCCCTTTGTTGTATCTGTGTCTTTTGAGTACGATTTATGATGAGTTACACAACAACGGTCCAGCAAGGCGTCTGTGGTTGTACAAAGCACCCATCGGGGCTGAGAAAGCTTCTTTTCATTGCTCTGACAAAGACTAAATCTTTTATGTTGTTTTGACTTTAGAAGAGCAAGAGGTGGTGTGGGGTGAGGGTGGGGTGTGGGGTGAGGGTGGTGTGGTGTGGTGGTGTGGGGTGAGTTATGTTCACTCATCTTCATGAGGCTTTGGGGAGATGACGTATCAATATGAACTGAGAGGCATACAGTAGGCCCTTGAAAATCAGTTTCAGAAGAAACTTTGTTTGATCACTAAATATATATCCGAATACATTTAGTCCACACAAGACTGTTCTATACTTTGGCAAACTGGTTATTGTTTTGGCACCGCTGTCGCACTGTGTCTTTCTAGTACTGTACCTTGGGCCAGTCCAAAAGATTATTGTCTAATTCCACAACCTTGCTGAAATTTATTTTGTTCGAGTTTTAGATTCCAATCTCTTTAGATTCCAATCTCTTTCGATGTTAAAGATGTCATAGACCTCAGCTGAAGCCACACATCCATGCAAAGTATTAAAAAAAGTTTATTCGCCTCATTTTGGATGGTTACAAAAATATGTTTTTATGGCAGTTTTTAAGTGCTATTTACTGAAGCAAAAGCCTGAATAAGCAACTGAACTGGTTACACTTCCAAATTCTATAATTGCTGGATATATTGTTTAACTAAACACTTAACTAGGTAACACCACACACCGTTTGAACGAACATATGAAAACAACCGCTGAAAATGGAGTCCTAAACCTCGCTCAACGAGAAAATCCATTTTTAAAAGCCTTTGTGTAAGAATTCTGTGCAAAAAAAAAGCTAATTTTCCTCTTTTCTAAATACTTGTTGACCGTCTCACGTTTGTTTCTGCCAACAGGGACAACTGATCTATTCCAGCAGAGGACCACTTTCCCATCTCCACTGACTGACCCACGCTTCTCAGACCCCCGCATTCATTACCCAGGGGCCTTCCCTTACTCCACCAACACTTCCAGCACTGGCATCAGCGGCCTCAGCATGTCGGCTCCATCTCGCTACCACACCTACCTGCCGCCTCCTTACTCAAACAACCAGAGCCAGAACTTCCAATCCAACTCCTACTTGTATTACGGCACGGGATCTGGGTCCTACCAGTTCTCCATGGTGGCAAACGCCGGGGGCGAACGCTCCCCAACCCGTCTTCTCTCCTGCTCGGGGGCCTCGGGCACCGGCAGCGGCAACAGCCTGATGAATCCGGGCTTGAACACCCAGAGCGACGGCGTCGAGGCTGATGGCAGCCACAGCAACTCCCCCACGGCCATGAGTGCCTCGGGCCGCCTGGATGAATCTGTCTGGAGGCCTTACTGACTGGCAGACGCCTTGAATCCGATGATGCGGGAAGGGTGGAAAAGTGAAGAACAAAATACTGAACAGTGAAAAAAAAGATTAGTGATGCATGTTTGCCTTTTATTTCCACTGCACTCGCTTCTTCAGACTTTCTGCATTTGACGCTGACGAAACGTCCACACATTTTGTAAACTGCGTGAATTTTTGCACTGTGCTAAGATATGTACCCTTTAAGCCTATAAAAAGCCACATGAGCTGAGAGAAGCCATACACTTAACAGCAGGCGGTGGACAGACTCTTCAGACTGAGTCAGCCCTCATGAGGGCGGAGGAGAACGACCAGACTGAACGTTTGCCCCATGAGTGACTCAAACATCCCTCCAAGGCTTGGCTGCACTGCTGTAGCAATCAGTCTTTCTAAGCTTCCATTTAGAATTATGCAAAACCATATGATGTCAAATATATCTCGGGAAAAAAAAGAAAACAAAGCAAAACCCAGGTTGCATCCTGAGCTTCTTCACATGCTCAACTGGTCCTAATTTATTATCCAAATGGACACTTTGGCCTTGGTGATGCTGTACGGAGGTTTGGTTTAGCACAATGGATATCCTCCGCTACGACACCAGTGAATCAAGTTGGAGTAAGGTGATGGACAATATTCGGACAAATGTACAGAGGAGAGAGAGTTTGTTCTTAAGTTAGTGCAGGAATAAGCCCTTGACTCTTTGCCTATTATTTAGGCATTTTTCCATGAAAGAAAAAGTTTGATGTTTTGAAACTGGATGACATGATTTACTTTTTTGATATTTATTTGAGCCAAATTCTGAGGAAATGTGTGCTTATAAACCCCACACTCTTAAAGCATTTCTCTCCTTTGTTCTTATATATATCATTTTTAACAGTATATGCATATCATGTTTTTGTTTTTATATGTACATCTAGAATTCGTGTAATATATTGCAACTAAATTATGAGAGAGAAGAATGCCGCTTTAATGTTATTTTGTTGTCAACCAATGTAGCTTTAATGCACTAAAAATCTTTATTTTGCATGAACCACGCCCGACACATTTTGTGAGATGGATAGTCGAAGCTTTTTCTCTTTTAAATTTCCCAAATTTGCCTTTCCTGCGCTTAATAATCCATTTGCTTAATTTTTTTGCACTATCCAGTGACAATTCCCTTCCCGTCAGCGCAACTCCCGCATCTTATTCACAGACACCTGCAAACAAGTTCTTTGTGTTAATTTTCATGTAGATATTTTCCGAATGCACACATGCATAGCTCCTCATGTAATATCCATGTACATACCGATATCACAGATGTGTGTGAGTGTGTTCACACTTCCCCAGTCATTTTCCTTATTATGCTGCATTCGCTGAAGTAGGAAGAAGAGCTAGGCCTGGGGAGGGGGGGGGGGGGGGTCACAGTGGTGTCTGCTTACCAACACCAAAGGCTATTGCCAAAGAAGAAAACTGTTAACTGGTCAGAGGCCCTTTGTTCTGGATAACCCTTGTGTCCCTCGGTGTTGCTTCTGGATACATTTACAGTTACAATGGGGCCAGGGGATTCTTGACTCTGGCACCAATTCATACGCCCACACAGGATCATGTTCTTTGTATTAGGATATCTTGCAAAGATAAGCTATTTCGTAGCATATGTCATGACCAAAAAAAACTATCAAAAAGCATTTGCTGTAATTTATGCACTCATCAAAAAAGTGGCAATTCCTCAACCATCCATCCATTTTCGAGAGCGCTTGATCTCAGGGTGGCAGATGAGGTGAAAACAATCCCGTCTGTCTTTGGTCAAAAGGTGCACCACGGACTGGTTGCAAGTTGTTCACAGCATTATTACCTATGTCTCATTCCTCCCGCTACAAAGAGCATTATCCCGACTCCCCTTTTCAATGTGGTTGAAGACTTTTAAGATGTCAAAAACAATAATGCAGCTAGAGAAACCAAAAAACAAAAACCGCAGCAAAAATGTTTTTGTGTGTGTTAACAAAAGTGTGGTAAAGTTCTGGCATCGTTAATGCAGAATGAGGAAGCCAAGCTGTACACGCGTATTTTAACATGTATCAGATTAACAGTATACTACTTGTTTCTTTTGTAATAAAATTCCCACTCTTTCAATTTAAAAAAAAAAAAAAAAACACCTGTCTCTGGTTTTTGATGCTCAAAGCATGTACATCTGATGTTAATTTAAAGAATCCCTTTATGTATTAATATCATGTTTCTGTATGAGTGCTTGTAAAGTTTGCAGATCATGTAATTTTTAATAATTCTAATTAAAACAAATGTGTTACAGTTTTGTTTGCAGATCACCATCCGATTCACACATTATAGATGCAGTCTGTACATTCGCGTTGTCATCCAGTGCGTATATACAGAAATACTGTACGTAAATACATATACAGTATATCAGCATCATACAAAAAAACGTCCTGGAGTATTATGACAAGTGGTCGCGGCCCACTTTGAGGGAAATCCCACCCAAGTACGTTTTTTTGGATCAGTCTTTTAATGGACGCATTCTTCAATATTATTTTCTTCGCTCTTAAAACAATACCATGTAGGTATGGCTCAAATGTTGAAACTCAATGCTGCCGCGTCTGGATTTTGAGGCCACATATAATTGAACACAGGAAGGTGTTTCAAGGAAAAATGTTCAACATGATGACAGGGGGTTGACTTCTCGTGCAAAAACAGACACCATAATGTTGGCGCAGCATAAACCAAAATATCATTAAGGTTAAGGTTAATCGGGTACAATTACATGCCAGCACATTCTAAATCGCATGCTAATTCTACCGCATTTCTCTTCTTTATTTGCACACATTGCACGCATGCCACTACCTCCACATCATGTGAAACTGTTCTCAACAAACCTTTCATGATCAGCCTGCACTTTTTCATTAGTGAGACAGATAATTAAGCACAATTACAAAATGCCTTGACTGTCACCAAGGGCATCCATAAAGCACAAACAGCCAATCCAAATTCTACCCTGACAACTTCAGTGAGAGCACATGAATCATCCAGCACAAGCAACAAGTACTGTAGTAAACTATGATAACTGTTAAAAGCTTCATAATCATATTACCGTAATTTCCAGACTAAAGCGTGCACCTGATTATAAACCTCACCCAGCATATTTTGAAAGGAAAATCTATTTTGTACATACATAATCCCCAAATTTCTATAAACCGCATGTTTATAAACCAAGACGGTACACAGAAAATGTTTTCAAATTATTAATAATATACAGTACCTTAACTTTTCTTTCAAAACAGTGCCTGTGACGCGGCAGCAACTCAACAAGCATTACGGTAGACCCTAACAGGTCTGGATAAAAAAAAAAACATAAGAGTAAGACACGGAGGTAACACAGCAACAACATGTTAGCACTCGCCAACAGGTCTAGACACAAAAACATACCAAGTCACTGAGACATCGAAGAAACACATTTGCACTCATTAACAGGGCTGGTGACAAAAACATAGCAAGTCGCTGAGAGCTGTCCTCATCTTCCACGTGTGCACTGAACCCATGGGAGTCTTCCTCCTGCATGTCGGATTGGATTAGCGTCAGATATTCCTCGCAAACACATGCTCTTTTTCTCTCTTTTTCATTGTTGCGATAAGTGTTACTTTCATTCTGAGGTAAAGTCACTCGTGAGCTTGTGCTGTCCTCTCCGTCACGCAGCAAACCAGCTTTTCGAAACCCGTTGGTAATTGCTCTTCGCTTACGGCCAGTTTTGGTAAACGATTTCTAGCCGCTCATCATCCAAGCCTCCCATTCAACTCGGAGGGCCACTTTAAATGACAATTTACATGCGAAGTTACATGAAACGTGCGTCTCCCTCTGCAAATATATTCGACCTGTCTCACTCTTACTTTCACTTTCAGTGCTTGAGCGCCACTGGCGGCCGTTAGAAAAAATGTATAAATTGGCCGCATCGTTGCATGACCCGCAGGGTTGAAAGCTTATTGTCCGGAAATTACGGTAATTTAATTTTCTTGTTTCATCAATCCATGTGGTTATGGAGTCTAAGGTTTGACACTTCTTTGCAACATTTGTAGAGTCAAAAAATGAAACATTTCACACTCTAAGTCTGTGTCAAAACGCAGATATACTCTATCAGTTATTTTGTTTCTTCAATTTTAATCCTTTCGGGGACAGCAGTTACTACAGTGGAGAGACTATCACTGTATCAGGTTACAGTTATTATTACAGGTGCATGAAAGGGTTTTTAATATAAACTTGAAATTTCAGGTTAACAAGTTTGCCTCACAGTGCTTCAATTCCAGGTCCGGCCTCCCTGTGCATTTGCCTGTGCTCTGCCTGCCTGTGTGGATTTTCTCTGGGTAATCTGGTTTCCTCCCACAATCCAAAAGCATTTGTGAAAAGTTAATGAACCACTTTAAATTGCTCCTGAATATGAGTGTGAGTGTGAATGGTTGTTTGTCTCTGTGTGCCCCTTCGATTGGCTGGCAACCCGTTTAGGGTGTCCCCCGCCTACTACCCAAAGATGGCTGGGATAGGTTCCAGCACCCCCTGTACGCCTTGTGAGGATAAAGTGGATCAGAAACGGATTAATAAGTGTATTTTTTATTTTAATCATCATTAAAACGTTGGGAGCTAAATATCCTAAACCAGGATGTATGTTTTACTCCTGTCCTTCAATTCTTCCCACACAGCATTGTCCATTTTTCAATTGACTGATGTATTTCAATGTGCAATAAATACATAAACAGAGATGCTTTAACTATGCAAATTGAGCACAGTGTGTGTCAAGGCTGAATACTTGCATCCTGAAGCTTTGTTGCTCTGCCAACAATGCCTCTATTGGCCTGACACATGCACATATCCCCACACACATGCTTGCTTGCGCATGAACGAACACACACAGACACACACACACACACACACACACACACACACACACGCACGCACACAGGCACACACGCACGCACGCACATGCACACACTCATACACACAGTCCACTGCTGACAGATCTCACACGGCCCCAGAGCCCTGACAGTCCACTTCCCGTTGCATGACAGATGACAGTCCTTTTCAAGGCTCCTGACTATGTTCCGTGGGTTCCGTCCTTGTAGCAAGATCTGCTTCTTACTTGCCAACCACATCCCACTCCCTTTCTGCACCCACACCCCCTTCCCTGAAGCAAACACTGCTCACCAAGCACAAAGAGAAGATGATAAGCTTTCAATTAGACAGGGCTCAGGGGGATTTTCCAGCTGCCTTTGGACGTACTGTGAGAGCGGGCTTTCTTGTCCACATGTGGGGATCAGAGAAGAGCTCTCATCTGGAGGTATACTGCACATGAGTTTCTTTTTATAGCCTTTGTCAGTTCCTGCTTCTGCTGTCCATCCGAATATTGTAACGGCCCAGGAAGTACGGAAACATTTGCCTGGCTGAAAGGGCTGCTGTCAGGACAGGGTAGTCGTGAAAAGCTGAATGGGATGATGGAACAAATATTCAACTGTAATAAAAGCACCATAATGATAATGTTCTACATACTTGGCAATAAAGATGATTCGGATTCTGATCCTGATAATATCCCTACTTTTTTACAATCTACCATCCCATGGTTTTAATCCTCAGTGAATGTCAAAGTCCCTTGGGAATGGTAATTACTGCAACTTGGGAGGAGAGTAAGAAAAAAATGAGTATGAAGGAGTAGGCGCTTCACGGTGTTACTACTATAGTAGCTTCATTACAAACTCTAATTAAGGCCTTGGCATTGTCTGTTGACCTCTCCTACCCCAAATGAACCCATGTGAAGAAGCGGGTTACAACCGGCTCAGTTTGGATGCATGGTACATGACCAGAAGTCTATTTTCTAACCAGAGTGGTGGTGGGAACACAGGCTGTGGTACAAAACCAAGATTCCCACAGATTGATTGTGAAAAACAGGGGCCAGGGGCTGAGAAACCACCAGAGCTGTGATGCAACTGTTCTCACAATGACGCCTGGTGCTGCTTCGAGGACTGCCAGCGGGAAACGGAGGGAGAAAAAGAAGCACGGTTCTTTGAGCGCAGATCCCAGCGAAGGTAGTTTCTCATCAATGTTGGGGTCTACGGAGACCTCTCAGTGTCACAACGCAGTGGGTAATGACTAGTTCCCACAGTGGATCTCTTCTCCATGGATTTCAAGCTCATTGGACCCAGAGGACCCACTGAGAAGGGGTGCTTGCTAAAACAGAATCACATACAGGTCAATTCAGAGAGTGGCAACATTTATTTTAGTCGAGGTGCAACGGATCCTCTTAGTATGTGTCGATTGCAGGGCACCTTGAAGCAAGGAATCATTCGGACCCAAAATCACACCTATGGATTATGTACAGTCGTTAGTTAATTTAACATGCATGTTTGTTTTTATGTGGGAGAAAGCCAGCTCACCCCGAGAAATCCCATGTGTGAACATGCTGAGATTTGAACCTTTTAACTGTGACGCAGACATAACCGCTAATCCACCATGCTGCCCGCATAAAGAAACAATGGCCAGTCGTCACATGAAAAATACTCTTGAACATACTTGGTATTGAAAAATAGATTGATTAAACATTCACTGTCTGCTGTGTTGATGGGTTGAATTAAGACAAAATGCACATACATTAAATTTATTTTTTCTTAAAAGTAACACGGAAGAGGCTGATGTGTGAGGTCATACGTGCCTTTTTTCTCATCAAAAGAATAGAAATAATACTGTTCTCTCATTCAATTTTAAGAAGCTAGTCAGTCAAAACCAGAAACGCCTTCATAGAACTCCACAGACCACAATATGACAGATGGGTGGCTGAGATCTCAAAGGGCAAAACTGACTAAAACCACAAAAACATGTCTGAATGCATTTAAGCTTGTCTTGGTACAAAGTGACCACAAGTGTCTTCACCCAATTAGCCTTTCAATCAATTAATTAGTTGGGGTGAAACAGAACTCTGTCAAGCTTGTCGTCTTATCGGAGTCGTGTTAACCGGATTTAAAGTGAATACTGCACATTTGAAATGGACCAAAATATGTTTTTACTAAAGGAGTGGGTCAGTTTCCCAGAAATAATGTGATTCGTTTCCCATGCACGTTCATGAGAAATGACACAACATGTATTTTTGGGCTCTTTTCTCACACAGAAAATCAGAATAACGATCTGTACATGTGCACGCTGCTTCCTCTATAAAACAGGAAATTAGCATCCACACGCATACGCACGGAGCACAACGGCACGCGCTGCAACTCTGTGCCGGGCTTTTTTTCCTGTGTTTTGAGTGAAACGATGAGGAGGGAAACATCTAGTATTAGATCCCAACGGAGCAGGTCTCTCACTTCCTGCTCAGGCCAGGGGAACACGCTCAACTGTAGTTCACATCAGCAATCTTTTTAGCCGTTTATCGCCCTAACTGTTTTTATCAAGCGTGCGAGTGAACTGAAGATGATTGTTCAAGTCTGTTTTAAGTCATGTGGGAATGCGAGTGTCCGTCGCCTGGTATCGTTCGCTCAATTATTTTCCACCACTCTATTCCCAAGCAGTGATGGTAAACGCAGTTTAAAGTTCAGTAGCTTCTAAAACTGTTGTTTGTCAAAAGGCAGACTAGTGAACTGCATGAGTGCATCACGAATAAATAAATAAATAAATAAATAAATAAATAAATAAATAAATACATTAATAAATAAATAAATAACATTGTCACAAGTTCAATGTTATGGTAAAGAAATCAATGAAAATTACATTGTTGGCAACTAAAGTGTGTTGTTCAAGGGATAGAAAAGCTATGACAATTTTAAGAGCACATGACTGACATGGCTGCGATATAATTCCATTATTATGCCACTGGCCCAAGATTATTTTCTTCATTGAGCTTTCAATCTCCTGAGATTCAAGAGTGCTAATAAGTGATTGCCGTACTGTGATTCTCTCCCCAGTATGCTGTGTACAAATGTGTGTGTGGCAGTGTTACACACTCCCATGTCTGGCCATGGGTGGCCACAGGCCCTAACAAACCAGTTCCCATGATTCCACGATTCCACTTTATTCACTACCTCAGGGGACACCTCCCACACACTGGTTTGTTTTGATCCTAAATGGGAGATCATCTTACACTCTATCACGTGTGCGTTTTTGTGAGTGTGCGTGTGAGATAAACAGTTTGTATGTTTTTTTGTCCAATGTGCGTGCACTGCACCTGCACAGACAAATTATTGCTGAAAAGTGTGTGTGTGTGTGTGTGTGTGTGTGTGTGTGTGTGTGTGTGTGTGTGTGTGTGTGTGTGTGTGTGTGTGCGTGTGTGTGTGTGTGTGTGTGTATGTGTGTGTGTGTGTGTGTGTGTGTGTGTGTGTGTGTGTGTGTGTGTGTGTGTGTGTGTGTGTGTGTGTGTGTGTGTGTCTGGGAGTGCGAGAAAGGGAGAGAGAAAGAGAGAGAAAGACAAAGAGTGAGAGAGAGAAAGACAGAGTGTGAGAGAGTGGGAGAGAGAGACAGAGACAGAGACAGAGAGAGAGAGAGAGAGAGAGAGAGAGAGAGAGAGAGAGAGAGAGAGAGAGAGAGAGAGAGAGAGAGAGAGAGCGCCTATGTGAATGCATGTGTGTCAATATGCTTGTCATTTATTTTCCAGGGGTGTACAACATACTGTATTTTCTGGTGTATAAGTCGCACCCAAAAGCCTTGATTTTCTTCAAAGGATGATCCTGCCCCTTACATGCCGGTGCGCCTCATATTAGAAGTAATATTGAGCCACAACAGGTCTCGCAACTACTGTCAGCAGCCACTGACTCCATTTCCCCCTGTAGAAGAAGTAGTGTATAACCCCAGCCTCTACTGTAACACATTATGTGGTGTGCTTTATATTTGGAAAACTTTTATATATTTATATATTTGGAAAACATTTTATATTCATTGAAGGAGTTGTTGCATCTGTGAACGTTTTATACACATCCGGTGCGCCTTATATATGGAAAAAGTTTGAAAATACACCATTTATTGGGGGTGCACCTTATACACCGATGTGTCTTATACACTGGAAAATACGGTACTTAGTTGAGAGGGGAAAAAAATGTCAGAGAAGGGGATGTTGTAAACATGTTTTCCAATGCATCTTTTTTTTCTATGGTGGATGTCTATTGTTGTTTTAAAAGATGTATTGCTCCATCTTCTGATCAAATATTGTTTTTTTTGTTTTTTTTGTTTTTTGTTTTCGCTGATTGGCCCAAAGAACCCAGATCTCATGAAACCTGTGACATGTTATCTTCTCTGGAGACTTCAGGATCAAAGTTGTCGTGTGTGTGTGTGTGTGTGTGTGTGTGTGTGTGTGTGTGTGTGTGTGTGTGTGTGTGTGTGTGTGTGTGTGCGTGTGTGTGTGCGTGTGTGTGTGTGTGTGTGTGTGTGTGTGTGTGTGTGTGTGTGTGTGTGTGTGTGTGTGTGTGAGCCATCAGGTTTATTGTACGAACTCTAGTTTCTCTAGCCTGTAGACGGCAGATATCTTCATTGTAACAGAGTGTTCATATTTTGGAATAACTCCATTTAAGTGCTGAGCTCATGAAGCCAGATCTGCCACGGAACAAAGAAGGCTTGTGGAGGGGGGACGGGTGTCGTGGGAGGGGGGGGAGCTACATTCAAGGCCTGGTAATGAAGGGGTTTTCCTAAAAGATGACAGTGAGGAGGCGGTTCAGACAGTTAAATGGGAGACGTGACGTTGGGAGAATATAGCAGATTAAGCCTTGGAAAATCACTTTTTGTGATTAAAGACGACCATGTCTTATGACATGTTGTGTCATCAAATATTTATTTAAACTAATTTTTGGAGATTAATTCCAATTAATTAGATTGTAGGAAAAAGATGAACTCAGTTATCGCAGATATAACTTCCTGTGGTGACTTACTTTTAACATATGCAACCAAACAAAGAAATCACTGGAGGAGAGATAGGCCAATATAAGCCACAGGTGGTTTTGTCGAACCATATTTTACGGAGTACAAGATGCACCCAAAAGCCTTCATTTTCTTCAAAAGATGACCTTGTGCCTTTTATGCAGGTGCGCCTTATATGTGAAGTAATATTGAGGCACAACAGGTCTCACAACTACTATCACCAGCCACAGACTCCATTTACGCCCTATTGTAGAAGAAGTGGTGTGTAACCGCAGCCTCTACTGTGGCGCCTGACAATTTTGTGTGCTTTATATATGGAAAACATTTATATATTTATATATTATATTTGGAAAACTTTTGTCATTCATTGGGAGTGATCTTTATACTCTGGTGCGCCTTATACAGTTAACATCCGACTTACGACCGGGTTCGATTCCGAACCAAACGGTCGTAAGTCAATCCATTCAAAATCCATTCAAAATGTTGAATGAAATCCATTCAAAATATTGAATAGAGACCCGGTGCTAAATGACTTGCAAACGACCTGATTCGGACGGCATGGGGTCAGGTGGGCGTGGGTCTGGGTCGCCGGTGCTCTCCCGGTTGCCGTCTGCCCGGCCGTACCCCGCTTTCCGCGCGGCCCGAACCCACGGCCGTCTGCGGCGCCGACATGCCCGACACGTCACCTCGCCCCGAAGCAGAACGAAATGTCTCAAAGAGGCAAAGGTGGCGGCGTCGGCTGTGGGCCCGATGCGGCGTTCTCGTCGCGGCGATCCCAAGCGCCAATGCCCAACCCGCCTCAGCTTTAGTCCTGGCCGGACCGCGGCCAGCATTGGGGGATCCTCCCCCTCGTTCTCATCGCGGCAGTTACGCACGCAGAGCGTTCACGCCCACCAACCTCAACTCAAGTCCTGGTCGCAGCGCGGCCGGCGTCGGTGGACACCCCTCACTCCGGTGCCATCACGCGGGCGATTGCTGTGCGAGACTGAAATGTTGGCTGGCCAAAATTGTCGGACGTGTTGCCGGGCTTTTAGTACGTTGCAGAATTAAAATAAATAAATGAAATCGGGTCTGGCGTTTGTGGTCGTAAGTACGTATGGTCGTAAGTCACGCCGGTCGTAAGTCGCACGTTACGTTACGTATGTGAAACAAGTTTGAAAATACATACTTGCTTGGCGGTGCGCACACAGGATAACACGGTAATTTAAATGAATGTTGTCTTTTGCAAATTATCTCAATGCTAAAAAACTACTCAAGTTACCTCAGCTGGGCCTTGCATCGGTAACATTGAGAGTGTAATGCTCGTGAGCAGAACTATATACGTTTTCCAAATAAAAATAAAAGCCATAGCTCCGTCCCTATATCAAGTCTAGTGCAAAGCGCAGTCTAGCATAAGTGAGGGTGTTTTCTTTTGATATTTTTGTAAGCCCATATTTCACTCCGTGGTGAATACTTGCGAACATATTGATTCATTCAAGATTCAAGACAAACGGTCGCTGAGGCTGTTTTAATGGTCTCTTGTTGCAAAGGTGAAAAGGGTCGTTTGCTTCACCGTGTGAGGGAAGGCAAGAGACTTGTTTGCCATCCACACTTGTCAAGCGGCCATATTTTGCCGTATTCTGCACGATTTTTGCACATTTTTAGATGTGTACAGCATACAAGAAAAATTTTTAAATATAATTTTGAGATATTTTTGATTCAGTTTTCGTCATTAAATATTAATAGTAATGTTAATTATGACAAATATCGCTACTCGTAAAAAGCGAAGTAGACCACACAGAAACCAAGTTCGTGCGAAATATTGAGAAGAGTCAAAAGTTCATAGAAGACAAGTTTCAGTCAAATGGAATTTTATTTTGAAATCAGTTAAATTACACATTTTACTGTGTTTTTTTCGCTGTAATCATATTTAATTCATATTTTTTAAAACATTACACATCGTAAGAACACAAATTCATTTTTTTTTTTTTGCTGTGGACAAATACAATTTAACACTCATCTGATAAAAGTGTAACTAGGTCAGCCAGTGACAAATACAATTTGTCCACAGCAAAAAAAAAAACACAATGCTCTACAACAAAGAACATACTTGATTATAGCTAGAAATATGTTGTAACTTGTTAAAAGTAGGAATGCTTACTTGTGAAATTTTGTTCATAAAATTGCACGATGTAATATTACACACGCGTATGGTCTTTTTTCAGTAAGTAAGGAAAAATTGAGCCGTTAGTGACATCACAGTCTCTCGCACATTGACAAGTATGTCCATCCAAAGGAAGCGGCTCCCCTCATTAATTTGAAATTAAGCACAGAGAGAACCCTACACAGACGCAATGCCACTGGGAGCTTATCAGGGAATCTTATCAGTAGGATTAGGATTCAGATTCCATTCTGAATGTGTTTAATGATTACATTATTTATCAATATTCTTTAGGGGGCAGAACAAGTAGATTAGTATCCACATCATTTCTGGAATTCTTTCTGAAACACAACCTACATTATTCTGTGTCCAATAAAAATTTAACACTCATCTGATAAAAGTGTAACTAGGTCAGCCAGTGACAAATACAATCAGCTCAAGTCCAACTGTGATCTGGGAACTCACTCTTCCCTGCCTTGCGATAGGAGAAAAGGAGGATGGAGACTGGAACGAGGCCTGCCAGCCTCTGAGCCAGTTCTACTCCATCTCTCACCACAACACATTCCACAATAACGGTTGAGATGGCACAAACATCATGGGAAGAAACCGGAGGACCCGGAGAAAACCCACGCGGGCCCGGGAAGAACATGCAAACTCCACACTCTGCACGGTGAAGCCGGCGTGCTAACCACTTGACTGCTCCGCCAGCCCCCCATTTATACAGGTAACATCTGGTTTACGACCGAGTTCCATTCCGACCAACCGGTCGTATGTCGAAATCCATTCAAAATGTCAAATAGAGACTCGGTGCTAAATGACTTGCAAACGACCTGAGTCGGGGGGGGGGGGGGGGGGGATCTGGGTCGCTTTTAAATGATGTCCTCTTTCCAAACAAAAGGACTGAATTAATCAACAAAAAAATCCACTATTAGCAATCCATAAAATAATTGATAATTGCAGCCTCTGTAATTTTGTAAAGAGATTTTTATAAAACATGTCTTTCTTTCTTTTCTTTGTTTTTTAATATTTTCTTTTCTGAGAAGTTGCCATACCACTCTGATCCAGTCTTTGTGTTATGCCAAACAGTGGCCGTGCAGTTTTCTTTTTGCGGTTTCTGGAAATGACCCCACTTTTCCGGCCGTGCTCCAATTTTCTTGAAATACAACAGTAATTGGTTTGATTTCCTACCTCCGGCCTGGTGGCGATGGGGGTTACGAGGAGTTGTGGAAGCTAGTGAGGGCCACGCAAAGGGGACCACAGCAGGCAGCCCACATGCTTGGGTGGTAATATAGTTTAAAATTGAGTGCCAGCTCCACTATTGCTTGTTTTGATGCTGTTTATGGGCAGATCCGGGAAGCCCATCAATATTGAAAAAAAAAACAATAAATTATGTTGAGTGTGCAATGAGCGTCTTGAGTCTTGAAAAAGGAATGTAGTTTGGAATACATGTTGCAATTTCCTTGAAGCCACATGTAGAATAATAAGAAATGAATAATACAATGTTTACTCGTCTTATAAAAGATAAATTCACAATTTACAATAGCAAAGATATGACAGGAAGAAAATAGAAAAAATGGGATTGGAGCTGCTGTCAAAGCAACCACATTCGCGGCACCATTTGAAGGCATTCATTCATTCATTTTCCGAAACGCTTTACCCTCTTATGGGCCATCCACACTCACACCTAGGGACAATTTGGAGTGTTCAATCAGCCTGCCCTGCATGTTTTTGGAATGTGGGGGGAACCAGGAAGACCTGGAAAAAAAATCCAAGCAGGCCCGGAAAGAACATGCAAACTCCACGCGAGAAGCCCACAGCTGGAATTGAACCCGGTTCCTTTGCACTGTTAAGTCTATGTGCTGAGCACCCGAGTACTGGGCTAACTATTGAAGTCATAATAACATTATAAATGAATACAACACAATACATAAGACGCAGACCATAATTGAACTAGAGAAATATCCTCACGGTTTTCTGAAGCTTGTGCTTATGTTGTGGAAGCTGTGGCCGACTCAGAATTCCTGTGTTGAGCTTAAGAACAAAAAGAGATCACAAACCCAAATATCAAAAGCAGTCATGATCAAAAGAGCTATTCGGGGACAGGGGATTTAGGACAAAGGGGACTGTGCAGGCATGAGTAATCAAAAAGCAAATATTAGATCGTGTCCAAACTCATTGTTCCGGCCTTCTAGTATTTCCTGCCTCTGTCATCAGACGTGAGCAAGTATCCAAAAGAGGCCGCCTGAGATATGTGCAGTATTTGTCCCGGAGTGCCGCTGATATATATCCAGATGGCAGTGGCAGTGAAGCAAGAATACTGGAAAATCTCAGCAAGCGCAGACACCAGACGAAAAGAATTGCCCTTGGACTCCGGAGTAAACCGTAAGATTTACAGTGGGTCGGTCGATTGGTCGCAGAAGCCACAATTAGAGGCCTCCAAAGGTGGTGGGGATTTTAACACTATATGCAGCCCTCCTGACTCCTGAAAAAGCATGATTGCACAAGGGAGAAACTGGAGCTGTATGCTGAAAAGTCTTAGTCTGGGGACGAGAGGTGTTGTTTTTTTTATTTATTTTTTTATTTTTTTAAGGTCACCAACGGCGACCCAGGGAAGACTAGAAAGAGCGAGTCCAAGGCCAGTGCAGCTTTTTACTGTCCATTTAGGAGACAGTGGAGGACTTTGACTCATTATGATGTCTGGAAAATAAAACAGACACTTTTCCAACGAAAGCATGAATCTGAGGTATGTGGTGCAACCGCAGAAGAAATGGACCCAAGAGGCTTCCGTAAGGCGCGTGTGCTAGTGAAAAGCGCACGTAGCGTCTTTTCTAAAAATGGCATGGGCCCTCACATGCGTGCACTCACACACAAATGATGTGTGGCTTTCCCGGCAAGCGACGGTCCTCTTGGTGGAAAAATATGGTAACCCATGGGTTTAGGCTCAGAACTTTGATGGATTGCAGAGACATTGCAGCATTAAAAGTCAGTCAGAGTTTTGGAAAACTAGTGGACGATAATATCCGGGGAGAAGAGGAGTTTGATCGCTGTAATGGAACAGTGCACTGGAGATTCGGCGCCTACAAAGAATACCCATATATGAAAAGCTAACAAATGTCACCTCTGGTGTTAATATCGGAAATTCATTGAAAACCATCTTGTCGGTTAATATGTCATGGGACATGATGCTTGAGAGGAATCTGATTGTCCATGAAGGTGATGGTGTCTGAAAAATTGGATTAGAGCGGGAAGATTCCATGCCATATTGGAACACCACATTGTCCTTTTGTCTTTGCGGGCTAAAACGAGGAAAAAAAACAATGGCCATCAAAAATGGACTAAATACGCTGATTCAAGCTAAATACAGATTCTCTTCTTTCACAGATGCGTTTCAATCAGTTGAATATATATAATATACGCCTAAATGTGTGTATACTGGATGCATGTATGTACAGTGGGTGTCAACTCAATCACATACTGTAGATTCAAGTGGCCGTTGTCAATTTCATATGCCAGTGTGTGCATGCCGTGAAAGCCAGACCGACCCAATAATTACAGTGATCTGAAGCAGTGAAAACCACAGTGCCTTTCCATGCAAAAAAAAGGCACAACCTTTATAAAAACAAGATGGTTTTGGAAGTAGAACCAGGCGTCAGCTTAAAAACAAAAAAAGACTCGAGTTCCACAACACTCAACCGGTTATCCCCCTTATTTAGGGTACCTTTACACAGCAACCACGTTCTAAAAACAGGAACATTTCTTCTTTGCGTCATCCAAGAACACCATGAAAAAGATCCGGTAATACCGTTTGTATGCACGGCCAGTAGTGGATGGTGATGCCCCTTTGAACAGACAGCCACTCAATTCTCAGCAGTCAATGGAAATGATTGCAATAATAATAATAATACATTTCATTTATAGGCACCTTTCCAAACTATCACATAGGTAATTTACAATAAACGAGTGAGGAACCATGCATTTGTCCCCTAGGCCTTCAGTAGGTTTATGTCTGAATCAATCCAACCCTTAATAACTATTTTATGACAATACAACCACACGCCAGTGTCTTATTGTGCCGGTCCCAAGCCCGGATAAATACAAAGGGTTCTGTTAGGAAGGGCATTCGATGTAAAAGCTTTGCTAAAACAAACGTACATCAAACTTCTGAAGATGGAGGACACTGATTCGCTGTGGCGACCCCTTGAAGGGAAAAGCCGAAAGGAAAAGAAGACAATAATAATAATAATACATTTTATTTCAAGCGCCTTTCAAAACACCCAAGGACACTTTACAATAAAAACAATAAAACAAAGCACATAACAATAAAACCATAAGTAAAATGATACATAATAAAATAGCAGATAGAACTATACATTGAAGGCAATTTTAAACAAGTGGGTTTTGAGGTGAGCCTTGAAAATAGGGAGGGAGTCAATATTGCGGATGTTGGGTGGAAGAGAATTCCAGAGTTTGGGAGCAGAGCGGCTGAAAGCTCTGCAACCCATCGTGGTGAGACGGGCAGAGGGCACATAGAGGTGAAGGGAGGATGAAGATCTGAGGGACCGAGAGGGAACAGAGATTTGAAGCAGGTCAGAAAGATAGGGAGGGGCAAGACAACCTTGACTGCAGCTACAGCTCTGACTGCGGCTCATATAAAAGGTAGCTAGAGGGTAGCGTTAGCCAGGAAATAAGGCCTACAAGAAGGTCTTGGTGTAGCACACTGGAAATTTGATCATTAAAGCAACAGTTTGATCGACAAGTTTGATGCGACAGGGCCCACAGAACTGATTGTGAAGGCGTACTGGTAGATTTCTGACCCTGGTAACAAATGATGGCTGAAATGTGATTGGTTAAATGCTTAGATACGAAAACACACATCTGGAAGCAGCACAACTGGGGTAAAGCAATGAAAGGAAGACAATTTGGTATTGTTTAAGAAGAATTCATGGACAAAATATAATTAACATCAGTCTCTGAATCAGATATTTTTTAGCCAGCCACTGCAATGAACATAGCTGAAGAAGTTCCAAAAGCAGTTGGGCTGATAACTTAGACTGGCACTTCTTACTCAAACCAATGCTGTTTGTCAAGGCCTAATGGAAATCTAAAAGCTATTAGACAGCAGATCTTAGCCAACAAAAAACTCTGAACGTCCGCTTTGAAGCGACCCGATCAATAGACCGTTATTTCGTTTGCCCCTGCGGTGTTAATTCTAAAAGTCACAGGATCCGCATTTAGAAGCGGCGATCGAGCGCTTTACAAACTCGCCCGAAACAGATTGACAAAGGAAATTAACATAGCAAAGAAAAGTTATGCAGAGAGGCTTAACAAACAGTTCTCCGCTAACGACTCTGCATCGGTGTGGAATGGCCTGAAAGCAATAACAAATTATGGTTTACCATCACCCCAAGCAGTGTACGACAATGGTCTGGCTGATGACCTTAATACATTCTTTTGCCGATTTGAAAAGGGAACCCCCATTTCCCTCATATGCCCACCATTACCAGAAACTACCGTATCTCCGCCCTCTGCCCTCCAGATCCACGAACTGGACGTGAGACGGCTCTTCAAGCAGCAGAAGATCAAGAAAGCTGCGGGACCTGACAGAGTGTCCCCTTCCTGCCTGAAAGTCTGCGTTGACCAGCTGGCTTCGGTCTTTACACGAATCTTCAACAGATCCTTGGAGCAGTGTGAAGTCCCATCCTGCTTCAAACAGTCTACTATCGTTCCGGTTCCAAAGAACACAACACCCTCGGAATTGAACGACTACAGACCTGTTGCTCTGACGTCTGTGGTCATGAAG
Source organism: Hippocampus bargibanti (assembly GCF_051943395.1). Lineage (NCBI taxonomy): Eukaryota > Metazoa > Chordata > Actinopteri > Syngnathiformes > Syngnathidae > Hippocampus > Hippocampus bargibanti. Next base: position 16,029,721 of record NC_142742.1, on the reverse strand, counting down.
TCCTTTGAACGCCTCGTGCTGAACCACCTGAAGAACATCACCGGACCTCTGCTAGATCCTCTTCAGTTTGCCTACCGGGCAAACAGGTCTGTGGAGGATGCAGACAACATCGGACTGCACCACATCCTCGACCACCTCGACAACACAGGAACCTACGCAAGGATCCTGTTTGTGGACTACAGCTCTGAGTTCAATACCATCATCCCAGAACTCCTCATCCTCAAACTTCTCCAGTTTGGAGTGTCCCCTACGATCTGCCAGTGGACCCTCAGCTTCCTCACAGGACGGAAACAACAGGTCAGACTGGGGAAAATGTCATCCTCAACACGAACCACGAGCACTGGAGCCCCACAGGGATGCGTCCTCTCTCCATTGCTCTTCTCTCTCTACACGAACGACTGCACCTCAACGCACCCAGACGACACCATGGTCATTGGTTTCTTCAAAGACGACGACGAGTCTGCGTACCAACAACAAGTGGAGCAGCTGGAGCTCTGGTGCAGCCGTCACAACCTGGAGCTGAACACGCTCAAGACAGTAGAGATGATTGTGGACTTCAGGAAACATCCATCACCACAGCTACCCCTCACACTATCCAACTGCCTTGTGTCAACCGCTGAGACCTTCAAGTTCCTGGGAATCACAATCTCCCAGGACATGAAGTGGGAGGTCAACACCAACTCTATGCTGAAAAAGGCCCAACAGAGAATGTACTTCCTGAGGCTGCTAAAGAAGCATGGCCTGCCACAGGAGGTGTTGCAACATTTCTACACGGCTGTCATCGAATCCATTCTGTGTTCTTCCATCACCGTTTGTTTCGGGGCCACCACAAAAATGGACAAAATCCGACTTCAACGGACAGTTCGGACGGCAGAAAAAATCATTGGTACCGCCCTACCTGTTGTGTCCGGAGGAATGAGAGAGGAGAGTTGCTTTGTCAACGTGTTTATTGTGCCACCATCTTAGTCTACCTGCGGTCGTGACGTCACCGCTGCTTTACGACCTGTCGCAACATTCTGTAGCAGTGTGACATATGCTACATTTACCCCCCTCCCTGAAGGAACCAAAAACACTCTGTAACAAGGGAAACCAGGTAGACTGCCGGTTTCCCTGCTTAGCCGTGTGGGTTATTCTGCCACGCGATAGGCTAAGCACTGGCTAGGGTCTGAAGATTCAAAATCGGTGATAATTGTCCAAATACCGAGGGCAAAGGCGAACGCGAGCTGGCCGAGGCTCTGGCCCCACAGGCACGGCTGGTTCACCACGCTCTTCGAGGCGTCCCATCGGTGTTCTCTGATGTGTGACAGGACGTTAGTAGTCTTTGCCTGAGAAGTCGTTTGAGGGGGTCGGTGCCGCCACTCTCCTTAGGCGGCTGGCATGCCAACGGGACCCGTCAGCCAGACAGAAGGTGGTCGGTCCGAGTTGGGCGGTAATCTGGACTGGTGCTGTCCAGAATGAGTCCAATTTGTGAGAGCAGCACGGCCGGCGAATGCGGACCCAGTCCGACACAGTAAGTGTGCGTTGCTTCGTCCGGCGCTTCTCATTGGGCCCTCTGCTGGCTGAGGAAGAGTAGGGCAGGCCGTCTGCTTGGTTGGAGCTTTCTCCACCCCCGTTGGCCTGGGGGTGAATTGTGGCACCCGCATTGTCAGAGATGGAAAAGCCGAGTGCACAAAACAAGTCCAAGCCCATGAGGTTGGCGCCATGACGGGATATTTGGAAGGTGAAGGGGGGGAGAGTCCTCGAGCCATAGCGCACTGTGAAGGTGGCAGTGCCCACCATACCAATCTTAGTTTGGCCATAGCCAAACAAGTCCTCAGCGTTGGCCTCGATCTGGAGATGAGGAAATAGCCGTCGAACTGTGGACACGTTCAACAGTGACCTGGAGGCTGCAGTGTCGAGCAGGAGTGGTAAGCTCACTCCATCCAGTTCCACTGTGCACCACTTGAATGGCTTGGCGCGCGAGCCCACGCAGTGGATGGTGGTTCGCCTCGGCTGGTCTGGTGAGCGGCGTGGCGGGTATTTTGACGTGGGAGCAGCGCGGCACATCCTGGCGAAGTGGTTCCTCCTTCCACAGTGCTGGCATCTCTGTCCAATGGCTTTGCAAGTTGGCGCGCGTGTGGGGTGCCAGGCAGACCCACAGTTGGCACAAGGTCTGCGTGTGTTGGCCCGTTGATGTCTGATGACATTTATCTCGGTACGGTCGTAGGTGAAGGTGGGAGCAGAGCGGCACATCCTTGCGAAATGATTCATCTTCCCGCAGCGTTGGCATCGTTGTCCGGTGGCCTTGCAAGCGGGCGCACGTGTGGGATGCGAGGCTGACCCACAGTTGGCACAAGGCGTGCGTGCATCGGCCCCTTGACGTCTGGCCACATTTATCTCTGCACCGTCGTATGTAGAGGTGGAGTCGTAGGTGGCGGTGGCGTCTGGGAGTGGAGGGGTTGGAGCAACAATCTGTGCCAACGCGGGAGAGTGTGAAGGTGTGGGTGGGTTCACGAACCGAGCCGTTAATTGTGCTGCGTTCTCCAATTGAAACGCCATTTCCACAGCCTTCAATAGTGGGAGGTCGTCAGGGGACAATAACAGTTTCTCCTGCAGTTTGGGATCAATCGTGTGCTCGGCGAGTTGATCCCTAATCATTTCCTCCTCCAAGCGGCCGAATTTACAGAGGCCCGCTAAACACCGCAAGTCGGCAACGTAGTGGTGTACCGACTCGCCTATTCGTTGCCGTCGTTGACGGAAGGCAATCCGCCGGACAATCACGCCCTGAGGTGGGGCGAAATGTCGGGCCAATAAAGTGACACAATCCCCGTATGTCTTCGCGGGTCCAAGAGAGCGAAAAATGTGCTGCCCCTCACTACCTAAACTGTGTATTGGCATAGCCGTTCGGCGTGCTTCGCTTGCCTCGTTTAGTCCGGTCGCCGTCAGATACGTCGTAAACGAGTCATACCAGCGGGACCACGGGACTGGTGGCTCACCGGGGAGCGCGAGAAACGAGGGGAGGCGAGCTGTGTAGAAGTCCATCTTCGTCGCCAATGTTGTGTCCGGAGGAATGAGAGAGGAGAGTTGCTTTGTCAACGTGTTTATTGTGCCACCATCTTAGTCTACCTGCGGTCGTGACGTCACCGCTGCTTTACGACCTGTCGCAACATTCTGTAGCAGTGTGACATATGCTACACTACCCACTCTCGAGGACTTGCACACTGCAAGAATCCAAACTAGGGTGCGGAAAATCATACTGGACCCTCCGCACCCTGCCCACCACCTTTTACAGCTACTCCCCTCAGGCAGGCGCTAACGATCCATGCGCACCAAATCCAGCAGACATTTAAACAGCTTCTTCCCCCAAGCCAATAACTCTTTGAACAGTAGCTCAAATTGAACTGTATAGTGCCTCTTTGCAATTTTTTGATGATGATACTAGTGCAGCGTGTTCGACCGCAAACAAATTCCTTGTGTGTTCTCCAGACTTGGCAATAAAGATGATTCTGATTCTGATCATCAGCGGACAATGGTGAGCAAAGTCGACATTTTAGTTAGGAGAGAAACCAAGGAGGAGGAACTCACACCTACGGAATAACAACAAACATGAGATCAGACATTAGCGGGAATTCAACACTTTGTTGCCTCTCACTCTTGGCTTGTCGCAGTCATTTCCAATGGTACTGAAGGTGTTTGATGGAGAACCTGAAACAAAGATATTGGCATGTGATCATTGGAACAGAGATCCATAGTTATTTGGGGATGTATGACAGAAATATAATGTCATTTCAACAATTGGCAACTTGGTTGGGAGGAGTTAACAGAGTAGTTTTTCTGCTTTGCGGGGTTGGAGTTGGCATTGGCTGGCACGAAAATAAAGTGACTTTGAGAAGGATGACAGAGACAAAACTTCAAAGGCTTTCTCACATCATGGAAGTTCTATGCAGCTCAGAAAAGGGAGCCCGGTAGTTGACTCCAGCATAAACCATGTCGCGACGTTATTGCCACATGCAACACACAAGGGAGAATTTGTAACACTGTGCACTTACTGGGTGATTTCTGGATGATATATATGAGACTATCAATTTTACATGCCCACATCAGTAAGTCTTAACATACCACACAGGTGTTCACCGCAGGCTTGACACACTGAAGCAATATCACCTGCCAGGTAAAGCAAAGGTAGTGGGCGGGGCTACTGACACAACCAACTCTTTTGTGTTCAACAGTTTTCCCGTCACAGACAAAATAAAGCAGCCAGCTTTTGTATGCCCATAAAGAGACTAAACATCCTGACAAAAGGCCAGTCGGGGGCCTGACGTACCTGACGTTAGACGGTGTCTTACAAGCACACAGTTGACTAAAACAGATGTGTGTGTGTGTGTGTGTGCGCGTGTGTGTGTGTGTGTGTGTGCGCGCGCGTGTGTGTGTGTGTGTGTGTGTGTGTGTGTGTGTGTGTGTGTGTGTGTGTGTGTGTGTGTGTGTGTGTGTGTGTGTGTGTGTGTGTGTGCGTGCGTGCGTGCGTGTGTGTGTGTGTGTGCGTGTGTGTGTGTGTGTGTGTGTGTGTGTGCGTGCGTGCGTGCGTGTGTGTGTGTGTGCGTGTGTGCATGCGTGCGTGTGTGTGTGTGTGAGACTTTGAAGCCTTACCACCCACATGTCCTTTTATCCAAAGACACCCTCCTTTTGCACACAAACATCCCAGTGCTTGCTTCCTGTGAAAAAGTGCTGACAGTGGCAAGCAAATGGAGCCAAAGGCCGCAACAAGATTTTATGGATTAGTGCGACCTCTAGTGGTTCATTTGGTGATTTGCAACCCGTTTTAACAAACCTCGGTTCTTTACCAAGCAACTACAGTCGTTAACCGCAGCTCGCCACAGGGTGTAACAGCAGGGCCCACATGGGGTGAGTGGCCAGTCAGGGATGGGGGGAGGCAAAGCAGCTTTTGTGAGCAGCCCAAGGGGGTCTACCACAGACCCCTATCTTCCCACCACAGTAGCCACCGAGCCCCAGAGACAAAAAGCCACCCCACCGCATTTTAATGAGGGCTAAAATAAACAACGTGAGCCCACAAAACCCACCCTGACTGGTTGACGGGAGTCATCGGCGGAGGGCAGATGAACTGGGCTTTTACTTGGTGGTTTGGGAGTCGATGGCCTCGTGGAGAAACCACCAATAACCATGCAATGGCAATTGTAAGGCTGTCACGTCAAACAACACATTGAAGAAAGCACAGTTTCATCAAAGCAAATTGTCAAAATAAAACCGAAATAAGTAACACGAACATACGGTATTTGAATTATGTAGAATCTCACAAACGTGATGGGCACGCACAGTATTAAACATCCAACAACAGTACAGCGGAACCCCACTTACTCCCGATTCATCCCGCACTGATTCAACTAATTTAGAATTTGTTTCTTTATTTATTTATGTTTGTGGGGGAAACGCACAGGCCCGTTTTATCCAGTGGCCGGTCCATTCCATATCCATGAAAAACATCAAGGGTCCAATGTATTGATTGATGCAGTTACACAGATATTATTTAATGGCATGGCTCATTATTTAATTGTGTCATTGAAAAATAACACAAATTCAAAAGGGATTTTCAAAGACCTATTTCAATTGAAATTTCTTTTTACCAATCATGTTTAGTGTCAAAGACCTGAGATAGTTTTTATGTATGTCTTATGTTTAATTTTGACTTGAATGAATGTAATTGAAATTGTGTATATTAAATTGAATGAATTTGATATACATAAATTGTATTTCAGCAACTGTAATCTGATAGGACAGTTTATAATGTCTAAAAATATGTGAAAAGACCCACAAAAAAACTTTAAAACATAAGGCATTTATTGCAGCCTTGACACCAGATAACAGCATTTGAAACCATTTTAAAAGCTGAAATATCTAAGAATATTCTTGAGTTTCATGCTTTCCGCCAATGTGCCACTCTGAATTAATCTAGGCACCCTGGTGTGTCATGCAGAACAATCAAAAGCTTATTTATGACTTATATATGCCCAGCAGACAAAACCACTGTGTTCCAGCCAAGGAAAAAAGACATTTGGATTGATGGGTTAATGACAGCTAGTAAGATTTTAAGGCATTTGGAAAGAAAAACACACCTTTGCTGGAAGTTCCGCATGGTCTTAGCATTCCTCTAACCAGCTGCAGCTGAAGAGTTTTGAACACAGATGCCAATGTAACCTGTGACTGAAAGCTAACATTTCTGAGGGGCCAAATAAAGGACACTGAGCGTTCTGTTGCAAAATACACTTGAGCTATGAAGATACCAACATGTAGGACATGGTTCTCTGTATATCACTTCCAAGTTCTGTTCATTCCGTTTTTATCCAAATAATGTACACAAACTCTACAAATTAAAAGCACTAACTATGTACCTGTCTAAAAGAATGCAAATGTATACATTTTGGGACTGTGACATCCACATTGATGACGACATGGGCACCATGTTGGAGTGTACAGAAAACCCACAAAATATGTCAAATGTATTGATTGATACGTCTGTGTAAGCTCTCAGTCGTACAGGATTGGTCCATCGATGAGAAGGTTTCTTCAGCCGTCATCTGTACTTTTTGAAGGTTTCGCCTCCTATCCAAAAGGCTTCGTCAGCTAACTGAAGTCTTACTGGTCGTATCGGCCCTATTTATATATCCCGAATGTACAGACATGGTGGCGCCGGACACAGTTATGATAGGTCCCTATTCTCAGGTTGGAGGGAGCAGAGGACCACTCCCTGTGGCCCCACTGATTGTTCCTACATTCCTGACTAACGACTGGCCTGTTTGCCCCCCTCCCTCCGGTATCACCTCATCAGCATTACGAATGTTGTCAAACGTGTTTTGCCTAAGCAGGCTATTGTATGAACGATCCAAATTGAACCTCACCCCACCAGACCGGTTTAATGAAGGATTTTGTTGTTTTATGAGAATCGCTTCTTTTACTCCCCTTTCAAACCATCTATGTTCTTTCGCTAAGATTTTAACCTCCGATTGAGGCCCACTCGTAATATCCCTGCGATGTTGATAGTCTTTTTTTGAGAATTTGTTGAGTCTCCCCAATGTACTGCTCCTTACAATTTTCATTCTTACAATGTATTGAATAAACTACATTAAGAGATGCCCATTTCACAGTAAGATCAGAGCATTGTCATTAAATGGTGAGTATAGTTTTTGCTTTTTTGGGTGTTGCTGTGCCGATTGCCATTTTGTGTTTGGGAGCCTTTTACTGAGCGAGTTGCTTGTTCTGTAGCCACAAAGGGTCTTCTTGTGCCGGTCCCAAGCCCGGATAGATACAGAGGGTTGTGTCAGGAAGGGCATCCGACGTAAAAGCTTGGCCAAAACAAACATGCGGATCAAACCTCTAAAGATGGAGGACACTGATTTGCTGTGGCGACCCCTTGAAGGGAAAAGCCGAAAGGAAAAGAAGAAGACTTTGTTTTTCATTTGGCAGCCTATCTTTTGGATCCACTAATTTTTGCCTGAACGTGTTTATCGGTTTGAAATAAGTAGGAATTTTGTGTTGCCAAAGGACTCTTTGTAGTTTTTCAGAAACTCCTGCAATGTACAGTACTCTTACTCCTCTCCTTTTTGTATCTTGAGAATTTTTGGTTTCATTCCCTATTCTTTCTTTCTGTTTTGACTCCCTTTCTCTACCTTCAATGCTTGTTGGTATTAGTTTAGCCCTATGCTGGAGGGTTCTGATAACTCCTAGTTTGTGTTGTAAAGGGTGGTTAGAGTCAAAAAGTAAGTATTGGTCAGTGTGCGTAGCCTTCCTAAAGACTTCTGTTTTTAGCGCTCTGTCCTCTTTTATAATTACTTTACAATCCAAGAAGGCTAGTTGGTTCTCTTTAATGTCCTCACGAGTAAATTTATATAGGAGGCGAAACGTCCGACACCTTCAAAAAGTACAGATGACGGCTGAAGAAACCTTCTCATCGATGGACCACTCCTGTACGACTAAGAGCTTACACAGACGTATCAATCAATACATTTGACATAGTTTGTGGGTTTTCTGTACACTCCAACATGGCGCCCATGTCGTCATCAATGTGGATGTCACAGTACCAAAATGTATACATTTGCATTCTTTTAGACGGGTACATAGTTAGTGCTTTTAATTTGTAGAGTTTGTGTACATTATTTGGATAAAATCCTCCTGAAGTCAGATGAAAACTTGTGCCAGTCAAACGGAATGAACAGAACTTAAATGACACAAATTCAAAATGAGTTTTCAAAGACCTATTTCAATGAATGAAATGCCTACTTTTTAACTCCCACCACCCACTGCAATAAACTGAGCATTATTTTAACCTGACAACACAAAGGTAATAATGTGCGTACTCAACCAGAGCGCTTTGGAGTGTGAGGAGTACCTAAGAATAAAATTATAATGAAAGAAAAACATTTGCAGGGAGAGCAAGATTGTGGTGGATTATAATTGTATCAAGTCTATCTAAGGGTTGGGTTAACGCTGGCGCGTGTGGCTGCCACTGCTCACCCACTGCAAAACGTATCCTGTCACTGTAAAGTGACCTTGTGAGTTTTGAAAGGCGCTGATATGTAAATGAAATGTATTATTATTATCTGAAAAACATTTTTTACAAACATCCATATATCTGTACAGGTACTTCCAAACTAAAAACACTGTGAGACAAAGTCTGTTACAACCCAAGGACTATACAGAATCTAAACCTAGAAAAACTATCTGATGTATGCTGCCAAGTGTAGTGAAGAATACGTGGAAACGTACAGCATGTTGAGGATACTAAACAACTATCGAGGTGGCAGACGTATGGGACAAAATAGACGGACGACCTCCACGGTCTCCCTTCACCTCAAAAAGTAATTGCATTTTTTTAAGATAAATTGTAGCCATGATGGGATATGGATATTTCTTGTTCATTTTAATGTCTGGTGCCACTGCCACCAGAAGTATATTAAGTGACTAATTGACATGAAACAGGGAATGCCTCAAGCACCGCTTCTGGCAGTTCAGTAAAATGACACAACTATTGTTGCAAGAACTTGTGAAGTGAGTTTGGTTATTTTGGGGGAAAAAGAATGTTGAAAAATGTCTCAAAATTGTCTGAATTTCAGCTCTGATATGCTGCAATGTTTTTGTTGCCATTAACATCATTCAACCAAATAAATACCTTCATGCGGAGTAGGCAAATGGCTCTAACCATTTTAATATTAATGATTTCTAGGAAACGTTTTGTTTTAATTTCTAGCCAAGAACCCGGTAGCTACGACTACGTACATGTGGGATGGAGAAAAATATCTGCAAACAAAACTAAAGGAGTGTTGTGCCTTAAATTTCTTAACTCCAATTGTCATAGTATCTAAAAAGAACTTGTAAATGAAAATATATCACTCCCCCCTCCAAAACCCTCAATGAATTTAATGAAAATTTGTGCATATAAATAGAATTAATCATAAAGTGTCCTTCCTTGAGAACATGGTACAGCCCTGTTCTCAAAAATACGTAATTCATCCATCAGCTATTAAAGCATCACAGTGGGCCCTGAGCCTATCCCAGCTGTCTCAGCCAGAAGGCGGGGTACACCTTCAACTGGTTCCTCGCCAATTGCAAGGCACACATACAAACATTCATGACAATCACGCCCAAGTTAACCTTTTTAAACTGAAATATTTCAACACGTTTTTTTTTCTCATTTCTTCTTGATTTTTGGGGGGGATTTTGGCCTAATGTGTTTCTTCAGATCTTCTACTGGGACATGTCTGCCAGGTTTTCTTCATGAGCAATATTGTTTCAACAAATGTGGCGCTGGTTTGTTGCCTGTGAAATTTAACTTGGGTGTGGGGGTGCAATTATTTTTTTCACATGGGGCCAGGTAGTTTTAAATGCCTTTGAGTCTTCAAATGTTAAATTGCCATTTATAAATTGGTTTGGTATGAAAATAAGTTGATGTTTTTCCAAAGGGATGCTAAATCCCTGACTTCAAGACTTCAAGACGGCGCCGCGAGAGTGGCTGCCTTTCCAGCAGCTCATGTATTTTTGTTTTTCTACTTTCATTCCTTTCATCACTTTGCTGCTGTGAAATGTAAATTTCTCTACTGTGAGACTAATAAAGGCATATCCAATCCAATCCAATCCTATTCAATTGGATGGTAAAAATGGCAATCAACACAATTGGTGGACCCCTTGCCAATCATTCAAAACAATAAGTCATGACTGCTTGCAAATATCAGCTTTGTATTCAACTACACCGGCGTAGTTTTCACATATGGCAAAAAATGCAAAAAGGTTTTCACACTTGTTATTTTTGTTTGGTATTGCGAGGTTTTAAATATAACGTAGTTCGCTATATGTACCACTAGAGAGCACAGTGAGGCTTTGCGGCACAAATGTTGGGAAGCATCCTTGTCGTCCTTTCTGTCCTTGATTGAAGCTAAAGTTATTCAATCAGTATGAGACGTCAATAGTGATATGCTTCATAATTTACAACCAAGTTACAGGAAAACAGTTTATGTGATCAAAATACGTTCACGTGTTTTAATTGAAACAACCGACATCATAGTAACTTGTTTTTTTATATATTTTCCCATTTAAGAAATTACACAACTCCATTGCATGTCAAAAGCACATGGTCCATATGCAAAGAACCGTTTTCGCATGTTGTAGGTCTAAAACTGTGTTGACGAAATTGTGTGTAGCCTTGGGTGAGATATACATGTACTTCAGCAGTGTAAATATTTGGCCAGCTGTATAAAGGGGTTCTGTAAAAACAATGACAAAATAAAATGTTGCTCTATCTCGTTGAGAGGGGAATCACACAAGCAGCAAGACAAAAGGAACAAATTTCCCTGGAGACCCAAAAAAAATTGCAGTGTAGAAAACGGACAAAATCTCAATGTAGGTTTTAAAATCTAGACTATCTTGAAGCAATTATTTGTTATTAGCGTAATGGTGGACATACAGCAGGTAGTAATACAGTTCACAACCTCAGCACTCATTACAAAATTACTCACTAATACCAACCCTGCTGATAATGAGTGTGTGGTGTCGTATACAGTAGTATTCTCTTTGCACAAACATTGCAAATTTCCTCATTGGGACGAATAAAGGGTTTCTGATTTTGACAAGCTCACACTGAGCCCTGGTGTTTTTGTCGAGGTAAAGTTCCTCTCTGTAAATTATAAGAGCAGTCCGTGTCTTGATGTAATCCGGTGACAGAAGAGCAGACTGGGGCTTGAAACTTGACACTTTCATGATCTGGAGAGCACCCAACAACTACAGTACATTTCCCCACAACTTTTTGTTTGGGTCAAATGACAGAAAAGGCTTCTTTGGACTTCACATTGGTTTGATTTTGGTACTAGGTATAGGCTCAAGTATGTCTTCTTGGGCAACTCGTAGCGGCTTAACATACACAACTCACTTGTGAGCCGAGGCATTATGAGAAAGTATCCAGCAGACATACAAAATATACTGCCAACAAGTTTATTTAAATTTTGGGGGGGGAAATATAAAAACAAAACAGAGTACAACTTTGATATGATCTTGGTGCAAGGGCAAAGACATTGAATTAAAATGATCCGGCAAAGACATCAAGTAAGGAAAAGAGATGAAAACTCATCTAAAATTCAATTCTGAGCAGGCAGGAAAGAGGCCATTACTGTACTTCAAACCATGACCATGCTATGTATAAAATTTACACAATGAAATTAGAGCAATCAAACAAATATTTACACATCCTTGAAGCAAAATTTTATCCAAACCAAAATGTGAAAAATGTGGGACAAAACAATATTTTGCTTTTCGGCACAAGATGCTAAAGCACTTATTTAGCGACTGTAATCATCCTCAATACATTCACTACTTTGAGATTCAAACCAAGAAACTGAAGATGTGTTTTCATGCTGTTCCGCCAGATTCTTTTGGAATCATCAACCTTTTACACCACTGAACAAAATTGGTGTCCTGACATCGGTTTTCTACTTTCTATTGCAGAGACAGGCCAGAATAATGTGCCCTTTTTCCATCAGCTATCCTACTACTTCAGCTGAACACTTTGCTCCAGAAACCTGCTAGTTCCCGGTAGCCCTTTTTGGCATTGCTGTTTCAATGACCAGTTCTTTGTCATGGCAATGTGGTGAATCATAAGGCATGAGTGGGCATCTATTTGTAAGCTAGCTACATGGCTGAAAGACCTCAGGTTCTTACTGTTGTTGAGAGAATAGCTACAACATACTTTCATCTGTTTGGATACCAGCTAGTTTTACAAGACCTTCATTTAGTAGATGAAAACTGGTTTGAATTCATTTTGGTAAAAAAAAAATGACTAAAGACTAAATGCTGTTCACAAGCCAAAGGACTGGGTTTCTTACGGTTTTCCTGTCCTACAAACAGCTGTTTGTAGACTTTTCACCGCACGAAGATCACTTTGAAGGCCACTTTTGAGAGAGTAAAGGGGATACTGACTTTGACCAGTACTGATAATGAACTGGCCGCTTTACTGTGGTCATGCCTCACAATTCATCAGCAAAGTAAAAAAAAACCAAAAATGATTCATATTTAATGGACGCTTGCCGAATGAACTCATGACGTGACAAATTAGGAATCGGGGTGTACTTTTCCTTCTCATGAATTAGCACTCCAGTCCATGTGCTGCGTTGGCCTGTAGCCGTACCGGGAGGGAGATGAGGGTTTGAGACCGGGCAACTTATTTGACAAGCCTCTTGGCTACATCTGCATAGGCGATCTCAATTTCCTTGTCGCTAGGGCATGTGTTGGTGAACTCTTCACGCGTGTAGGCATTGTTCAGGTACTTCCAGATGGCTGTCATCTCCTTGGGGATGTCAAAACCTCTGTATTTCTTGGCCACCACCTAAAGGAACAGCACCGGAGCAGAAGTTGACATCACAATAAACAAGTCATCTGAACGAGGATCCGTCCCGATCATACTGTTCAACTGTAACCAGGACATTTCAGAGTTTTTTGTTAACCTCACGTACATGCTTATCCCAAGCAGTAGGAGGCCAGAGTACCCAGACAATACAAACACAACCACACACATGCGCGCGCGCACACACACACACACACACACACTGTACATACCAAGGCCTGAACCTAAATGCAAACCTCAGAAGTACAAGACAGAGTGATAAGATGCTGTTTATCTTATCAAACCTATGTAGTGTCATTCAATTTTTCCTCTGTCATTTTATCCTTTGAGATATACAGTTCCAGTGATAGTGAAACTTTATGTGGAAAACAAGTGGTCTTTGGTGAACTCCTTGATAAGCTGTGTAATGCAGTGGGCACCTTGACGATATGCAGCTTTGGCAGCAAATTGCAGTCGGCCAGGGTCATTTCCTCTCCATCCAAGAACTTGCGGGTGGAAATCTTGACATCCTCAATGCTGTTGTGATCAATCTCATCAGGCAACGGTGAGAGAAGATATTCATCCAGCTTCTGCAGTGTTTTCAGAAGCCCACGCTCTAGTGCTGCACAGAACCACAATATAGGGTGAGGTTGCAATGAAAAATGTATGGATGGAAGTCATGTTCAGCCTTGGCTAGGGGTTTCACACATTGGAACCAACCACATGGGAGTAGTATTTCATCAACATACACACTGTGGCCTGTGAAAGCCGCATGCTCGTTCTAGATAGCTTGATATACTTTGTACGTGCAATTCATTGCAGTGGCATATTTGTGTTTTTTTTTTTTCAGTTCAATGGCAATCATGGCAATTCCATGTACAGAAAACATTTAATAGATTTTCCTGTGTCACTTTTTTGTTTCTTAACTGACATCAGAAAAACATTTTATAGCATCTAAAATACCCAAAGCACGCAGTATGATATTTTTATTCAAATGCAAAACACCAATAAAAATGACTTAAAGTGTCCAAAATTGCAAAAAAATTGAGCATTTTCAGAAAGTCCCGCCCCCACTTTGTGACGTCACGCCAAGACGTCTCGCATTGCTTGAGAATCAAAACAATGGCTTCAGATTCGGAGAATATGCTTTCTTGTTACACCTCTAGTTATGAATATGATTCAAATAGTCCTGAAGAGGAAAACATACATGTTTGCAATCGATGAAAGAATTTATTCCATGCCATTTTGAGAAAACATTGGGGAGAAACGATCACCAGAAAAGAGACACAAAATGGCAACCTCGTGTGGCCACCTCCGTTTCCACAGGCTGATAAATTCCTTATATGGAGCTTGGACAACCTCTTCTGGCGGCTTTTGGGTGCAGCACAAGGTTTTCAGACCAAACAATACAGCAAAATACATTGACGTGATGGAAGGACTGCTACAATGTGTCTTTTTTTCGGTCAGGGGGCGTTCCTTTAGTGACGTCACGTACGGACTCGTCACCAACTCAAAAACAAGACTTCCTGAATATTCAGCGAGAGTCTTAAAACGTAAGATATAGCTATATGCGGTGGAATCTTTTTAAAATACGCTCAGTAGAAGTCATTTGAAGCCATTTTACAAATTATGGACACAACTTGTCCGGAGACGTCGGTTGTCCTTTAAAGCTCAGTCAATTCATGGTTATGTTGTAAAGTACAGATGCACCCCAACTGATGAACAAGATAAATTCTGAACAGTTGTTCATAAGGTGAATTCGTTCGCAAGTTGCTTCAGTGTTATATTTTGTATAGAATATATGTTTAAGGTTTATATACCGTAATTTCCGGACTACAGAGCGCACCTGATTATTAGCCTCACCTAGTACATTTTTAAAGGAAAAAAAAATGTACATACATAAACCACACCTGTCTATAAACCGCATTTGCCCAAATTGAAAGATGAGAAAGAAAGATGGTACACAGAAAACGTTTTAATCATATACCTTAACTTTTGTTTCAAAACAGTGCCTGTTAGGCGACAACAACACAACAAACATTACGGTAGCAACACAGCCCGAACAAGGCTGGTTAAAAAAACATGCCGGTAAAGTCACTGAGACACACGGCAGTAACAGCAGCAACACGTTAGCACTCGCTAAAAGGTCTGGGTACAAAAAACATACCAAGTCACTGAGACACGAAATAAACACGTGAGCACTCACTAACAGGGCTAGTTACAAAAACATAGCTTCGCATACGGCCAGTATTGGCAAACGATTTCTAGCCGCTGGTTATTCAAGCCTACCATTCAACTCGGAGGGCCACTTTAAATGCACGATTCACACGCGTCGTTAGTTACATTAATGTGTGTCTTCCTCGGCACATATATTCGCCCTGCATTATTCTTACTTTAGTGCTCGAGCGCGCGATGGCGACCGTTCCAAAAAAATGTATTGGCCGCATCGTTGCATAAACCGCAGGGTTGAAAGCTTGTGACAAAAGTCACGGCTTATAGTCCGGAAATTATGGTGCGTTTATGGCTTGTATAAGTAACGTGTATTGGTTTGAACTCATGTTAAAGTTCTTAGCACGCTGGAGATACGTTTACACACTCGGGCACTGCAACAAACTGGGCAGAGGAAGCCGGATGCGGGGTGGATGCTGAGGGGAGCTCTCACAGTGCCTCACATCGGTATTAGCGGCAGAAAGAAGCACTACTCAGAAAAAGGCGTGCAATACAAAATCTAACTTTCAGCATCTCTGTCCGAACATTTTCAACATACCCGTAAAAATGTTCGTATGTACCTGTTCATAACTTGAATATTCACAAGTAAGGGAGTGTCTGTATAATATAAATGTTGGCCGCACCACTGATGAACATGACTATATTACGGGGTATTTGTCAACAATGCACGGCATTACTTTCTTTCAATAGCTTTCAGTTTTTGGCTCAATATTTTCTCAGGAGGGAGAATAGACAAAGAGAAAATGCCACAGGATCATGGTGTTGGGTGATGATGGGAAAATGTTCTCATAGCATGCAGGAGAACATTTCAAGGAAAAAATACTGAGTACAAAAAAAAGATTGCTTTTGTGTTACTGACAACATTTCCTAGACTGTTCCTGTGTGGATGAACGGGCGAGAAGTTGAAGGACATATGGAGGAAACAGAACAAAAGCTGATTTGTTGTTTGCGGTTACAGTATGTATGTAAGCCACCAATCAAGTCATGTTGCCCTGCAACTCTAAGTCTATGAGATCGGATGATTTCCTTAGCCCGTGCAAAAATGTGTGCATATGCATATACAGATGGCTTGGTGGTGTATGATAGCAGCAGGGTGTAGGGGTGTAACAGGTGGGGGGGCAGGTTTAAGTTTAGTGAATTATTTGAGGTTTACTATAAGAGACATTTAATACTTTGTGAATAAGTGATCCAGTTCCACCATATGTATGTGGCAAAGGAGAATCTTACCTTCATTTGCATCTGGTTTTGAATTCTTAATGAAGGCTGAAAACTTTGCAAAGATATCCATACCAGCTGTGTTTGACTCAGGATGTCTCGCGCCAAGTTTGATATACCTGCACATAAAATATGTGGAAACGAGTGGTTGAAGTGTGTTTGGCAATAACAGCATAGAGTCCATCGACAAACTCATTGGCACTGCTACCACGTAGTTGAGAGAATGCTCACTTGGGTGGGCAGAGGACATCCTCAAGAAACTCCTCGATCTTGTTGACATCTGTTTTGACCTCGCCATTGAAGGTGACGAAGGGAGGATGTGTGCCCGGGGCAAGATTCTGCAGATCTGCCGGCTTCCTGCATGACACAGAGCAAAGATTTGAGGTGAACAAACAAGAGCAAGTGTGCCACTTTCCTAACATAACCTTGGTAACCAGACATGAAAGGTAAAATAAATACATTGTCAAAATTAGCTAAAGCAAACAGGTAAAGCTGCGAGGTAATTCGTCAAGAAGTGGTGGTTTTCTCTTTGTTTATGCCTGCCTCTCGTGTGTATATTTTTGTCCCGCTCACGGTGGCCTTCAGGCTTGCATTTGCATTTCAAACCAGATGTCCTTGTTGGCAGATGACACTGACACACAAACAAAAAACGAGCATGTGTCGAATGGTTAGTGTGTAAACAAAGGCTGCATTCTATTCACCATTCAACAACACACTCGGTTCAAATAATTCAACTAAAAACAGACCCTCTAGTTGTTGGGGTAAAAAGTAAGGGAAGAGAGAGATGGAAAAGACTTGGGGGAAGGCATCCATGGCTATGAAAACAGGAAACAACACCAACACTTTGGAATGCAAAGGGGGAAGTGGCACCCTTGGCCTATGATATCACTGAACAGAGGATAAGAAGCGGCCACAAAAATCGCAGACTTTCATTACTGATAGAAAATATTAGATCCATCAGAGGCCAATACAAGAAATATAACCTATTTGACCCGGATCAGTGATATCTGAAGACAAATGTCCTCCTTCAGATGGAGCATCATGTATCGTTCTAATTTAAAGTTAAACAAATACAGCAAAAATACATGTAACCGTTCATTTTAGTGTGCCCTGCAAAAAAAGGACAATACCAAATGTGTCTGAAACCTACAAAGCAAAAAAAAGTGGGTGTTTAGTCAAACATTGTCTAACGCTGGAATATGGTCTTAGCTGGCAGGAAATACAGTCAGCATTGAAAAAGGACAACCATTATTTTGATCTCTGTGATGATAAATAACACGGGAAGGATGTATGTGGAGTCTGTGGCCTCAAACGAGTCATAGTGTAAATTTTCTTAAATTGTCTCAAGGCCTGGACAGGGTCATGGGAAAACCAAACAGCGGGGAGACAGTGAGTGCGCCACGGGTGGGACTGGATCAAAATGTTACACAGCTTCTGAACATTACGTCAACACACCTCAACATTTATGACCACTCCAGGCACCTTTTTTTTTTTTTTACACAAGAAATGTATGCCATCACACGACTGAACAAAAGTCTTAAAATTCTATGCACTGTATGCTGAAAGAATGATGCCTTTGTTGTAATACACAAAAACGTGTACAGCAAAAGATGGACCAGTTACGTTGAACAGCAAAGATATTTTAGTGTGCGAATGCCATAAAGTGAATAAGCAGGTCAATTGTACATATATTTTGCCGTCTAGTCTCTAGTGGAAGACCCATTACAGTAATTATTGCTGTATGTGGCTATACTTTTTGTCTTCTAAATTCTTCCATTCATAATGTTGCCGCTGCAAATTGGGAATTTCGACATTTTGAGACAATTGAAGGTTTTATTATCCTTATTTTTAGTATTTTTTTAGGTGTAGAAGTTTGTTACAGCTGTGGTTGTTGTGAAAGTGCTGCACCATCTAAATAAAGTTCAGGTGAGTTTTGTTATGTATTTTAAACACAAATTTATATGTGTCAAATGTGTGTCACATTGTACGGCAAATCAATTCAAAACAAAGAGAATAGATAATAATAATAAGAATAATACATTTCATTTATAAGCGCCTTTCAAAACTCTCAAGGTCACTTTACAGTCACAGGATAAGTTGTTCTGTGGGTGAGAAGCGGCAGCCACACGCGGCAGCGTTCACTCACCTCTTGAGGTCCACAGTCGTGACGTTGAAGACGACCCCTTTAAGCCACAGGATCATAAAGAGCCGCTGGGAGAAGGGACAATTTCCAATGCTCTCTCCATCGCTTCCTGCCTACAAGGAGCACAAACAGACATTTTAATCAACAGTGTACTGTATGCATTTCCCCTCCCATGATGCTCATCACATTTAACACCCCCCCCCCATACACACACAAAAAAACTCATTATTTAACATGATTTACAAGCATGTCATTGAAAAATTGAAAAGCCTCGACGAGTGTCTTAAGAATGAAAAAAAAAAAAACATAAAACATAACTAGCACCTCAAACCTTACGGTCCATCTGTTGGTATTTTACTCTGTCAGAGAGACCTTAACAAACACTTTTACACATGACTGGCTGAGTGAAGTAAATGGGGGGGGGGGGGGCGAACGAAAAAAAGACGAACTTCTCTGATGCTTGATCACACTTTGCCTCCATTTATCTGGAGAATTACTTTCCAGAGTAAGTGGAAAGAAACCTCTGAAGTGACTCACATACGCAGGCTTCTTTTTTCCTAGACTGTTGTTAGACTGCACAAACAACAGTGAAGAGTGCTATTGTGATTGAGATCAAGGCTTGTAACAAAGAACAAAGTTGACTTTTCTCACTGAGCAAAAACTCTCTCATACATTAGTCTACTAAATATATCAGGGCAGATGTACAAAGATGAAGTTTTATGAATGAATAGTGAGGAAAATACACATTTAAAACGGTCACAGAATGGAAAACTGTTCAGAAATTTCCAGTCGACTCGTTTCTGGTGTGAACAGGGTGGCTGCTGTTGTCCTCCGCGTAACAACCAGTGGGATGACCTCTTTCATCTGCTGGTTTCCATTGTACGGCGTTTGACACTCCACGACATCGCACCCGCCTCCCATTTCAATTCAACATCAGAAAGGTTTGTTTCAGATCACCATGTTTGTTCTGCAAATTGATTAATAATGATTTATTTGTCTGATTTACATCGCATGAATGAAAATGTGGTGATGAATCAATTTCCCTCGCAGGGCTATCACAATTACGGTTGGCTGTTTGAAGATTCAGGTGTAGATCAAATGTAAAAATGCAACACAGCAACTGTTACCCTGGCAATATCAGACAACACATTTACAGCAAGCCACAACGTGTCACAGACCAACTCAAAGGTAAATCGCTGTGTTGTAGGTGAACCTCTCAATGCAATGTTAGTTACAAATAAACAGTTCCTGTAGTTAGTTCCATTCACCTAAGACACCCTGGATCCAAAATGACCAAAAGCAGCTGACAATGACATTGGTTTCTCCATACTCATGATAAGCCTGTTGTCACAGCTGTGACATTGTCTGAAGAGAACAGAGTGCAATTCCCTGCCAAAGACAAATAATGCAGACGGAGAGGCAAATCACAGGAAACGGGGAGACATAAGGGATAACATGAAAGTTATCTTCGACGGAAGCAGGAACAAGAAGTAAGAATTGTTTTGAGATGATGGAACTAAAATGAAAATACGGATAGGCCCGACTTAACGCACTGCTCAGTTCTTCCTTCTTCACTTATCCGAGGCCCCTCTGTTCAGTGTGAGTGTGTGGGGGTGAGAGGGTCTGCCATTCAAGCGGAGTAGAGAGAAACCGTGTCAGAAATGTCCTGTTAGTCTTGTCAAAAACGGTGCCTTGTTTACTTTAGGTAATGATACTTGGGTGATAGGATTAAATTTCACAGTTTGTGTATCCATGCAGAACTGTACTGCATAAACCACATGACCTTCTGGGGAAATTCAAGAAGAAGAAAATCAGATAAAATAACAGTTGCCTAATCATAGCATAATGTGCAAAGCAGTTATTAAAGACAAAAATTAGATAACCGAAAACCGTCACTCGGAATATTTGTTCTGCGCCCAGAACTCCTCTGTGAAAAGTATTACCGAACAGGTAACAGAAAGTGCTTTTTATTTTTAATTTCAGGCATATCAAGCAACAAAGAGGGTGTAGAAAGTGTTTAAGATTGAATGACTGTATTTGTGTCTTTTGAGTTCTTCTTTTCCTTTCGGCTTTTCCCTTCTTTTGAGTTGTTACATTATTTGTGATTTGTTTGTTTGTACTTCAAGATAGCGCCGCAAGTGTGGCTGCCTTTACCGCAGCTCCTGTATTTGTTTTTCTACTTTTTCCTTTCCTCCTCCTTTCATACCTTTACTGCTGTGAAATGAACATTTTTCCACTGCGTGACTAATAAAAGCTAATCCAATCTCAAATTGGTAGTTGATAGAATGGATGGACTTAGATACACACAAGCCAGCTGGTTTATCAAATAGCAAAAAAAATCATACAGCTGCTGTGTGAAGCAGTGAGTTATGCTGAAGTCATTTAGGGGCCATCAATGTACTGTGAGCTCATTGGGTCAGAAGAGTCAATTATCTATTTTGATATTATCTCGATCTGACACCCTTTCTGACAGTGGTGAACTGCTTCTCCTGATGGGCCATGTGAGAAACTGGAACATTTATCAAAGGAGAAAGAAATACTTACCTCAATTGTGTTTAATCTTGCACCCACTCTGAATTAAAATAGTTGGCTTATTTGGTCCCCAAATCATTTTCTTGTGTTAAAAAAACGGAGAGAATAAGGCAACTCACAAGTTTGGTAAATTTTGCCAGAAATGCACCATTACCCTACAACAGGGGTGTCCAAACTACGGCCCGCGGGCCAACTGTGGCCCGCAGTCCATTTTTAATTGGCCCGCAATAAATTTTATAAACAGAATGGAATATGGCCCGTACTTCAAATTTTGCCCGCACTTCTAAGTTTTAACACGAGGGGGAGCTACTGTTGATCAAGGCAACTTTTACCCGTTACTAAACATGGCAGAACCAAAGAAGCAAAAGGTAGAAAGTGAGTGCAGAAAATTTCAGACACGGTGGGAGAGTGAATATTTCTTCAAAGAATTCAAGGGGAAGTGTGTCTGTTTGATCTGCACTGAAACTGTGGCAGTTATGAAAGAGTATAATGTCCGACAAATCTACAGTGTAGATTTTGCTGCAGTAGTCATTTGCCATCATGGTGCACAATGCAACGTTTGCATTGCTTGCTACAAGCCACTAAGGCCCTTTCATAAGTCTCACGTACAGATTTCAGTCGCGGTTCACTGTAAATGTACGTTTTGTAACGTCACATATGTTGTTAGCTTCTTTTTGAATTTTTCTTTTGGGCTGAGGTTCGGTGCATCTATTTAGGAAAATGATATGCAAATGCACGACCTTAGAACGATTGCGAAAGTCCGGAAGAAAGAAGCAGGCTTCTGATTGGCTGCCGTGCCGAGTATGCAAATTTCAACTGCAGGTTGCCTATGTCTGTGTGCTCGGCGACAGTACACGTGTATTGTTTGCGCGTGAAGGCGAGGGCGTCAGTGGAGAGTTTGGAGACACGGATCAACACGAAGTTTTCACACTAAACAAAGTACCGCAAAATGCATTGGGTCTCGCTTTCTCGGTCAGGGGCGGTCCAAACGTGACGTCACATGGGGATCGTCATCAACTCGAAAACAAGACTTCATGAATATTCAGCGCAAGTCTTAAAACGTAAACTATAGCTATATGCTGTGGAATCTTTGTAAAATACGCTCAGTCGAAGTCATTTGAAGTGATTTTACAAATTATGGACATAACTTGTCCGGAGGAGTCGGTTGTCCCTTAATGCTTTAGGTTTAGTATTTCCGGCCCAAACACTCCCTCCAAATGCTCCTGGGCTGGCCCCTCTGTCTATTTTTAGAACACAATGCGGCCCGCAAGTCAAAAAGTTTGCCCACCCCTGCCCTACAGTATATGTGAATCACAGAGAGATGTATTACAGACTGTGCTGTATGCCAATCAAGTGACAAATTTCATGACTGGTGATAAGCAGGTATCTCTTTTTTTCAATATTTTACTGCCATAAAACTGGGAGAAGTGGCAGTGATTGGGGTCATGCCATAGGATTACTCCACACTCCCTTGTGAATGATCATCCTTGGTTCAAAGGCTTACAATAATCAGTTTATTATCTTCAAGTACTGCAAAGGTACAGGAAGCAGAAGGCAGGGACCATGATTCATTTTCCTTTTCAGACCAGGCAAGGTCCAGCCAGTCTAAGCTCACAGCCTAATTTTAGTAACTTACTGGCCACGCTCACCCCTCCCCAACACACTTTATATTCTAAAATTGGGTGGGGTGCTCCACAAGTTCAGGCCACATTTTGACCGAATAAGGAGCTGACGAACAAGACAGCAGCTTTCCACTTTGAGCTGCCAAATGCATAAGAGATTTTGAATTGGGACGGGTGCAGCTATGGCAACCACATGGCAACACAGCTCCCCATTCCCTGGACTGCCATGCATGCTGGTATAGCATAAGATCTGTGACAGTAAGGCAAAACAAAACAGTCACATCAACCAAAGTTTCCCCATCTCAGCTACAATAGTGCTTATTGGCATGTACTGTATGTGTCGATAGGGTGTGTTATGACTAATAATTCTCCTGGTCTACCAAAGCCATAGCGATGATTCATAACAAAAGTAAGATCCTTCTGGATAATGGCAGCACCATAACATCCCATGACAAAGCTCTGACTCATACTGACGTCACTCAGTGGAAACTCCTCAACTTCTCATCAGACACAAGGTTACTAAGCTAACGGAAACAATCAGCTACGCGTTCCAATGACACATAACCAACCACATTACTACTTCACTGAGTCCTTATTGTGGAACTGTCCAAACAAGGATATTGGATGGACAATAAGATATTTTACTGATGAAAAAAAAGTCATTCTTTTCCTGTCTACTTATCGTGTTAGGCATCAATAGAGCGAGTTAACCATTTCCATTGAAATATATCTCATGCATCCTCCTCTCTATCACAAACTGCCAACTCATGTCTTTCCCTGCAATAAAGATTAAGGAAAAGAATGAGGAATAACAACAAACCATGTGGTTGGGTGGGGGCAACATGGGATAATATCCAAGTTCATTCTCATTGCAATCTTATACAAACTACATAGGCCCATTCATTTTCAATTACACCCTTTACGTCAGGGGTCGGGAACCTATGGCTTGCGAGCCATATATGGCTCTTTTGATGGCGCATACTTTTAGGTATGCCTTATAATAACGATGTTACTGGTCAATCGGACAAATGACGACACTACAGTAAATCATGGATATTCTTCTTTTCCTTTCGGCTTTTTCCCTTCAGGGGTCGGTCGCCACAGCGAATCGGTGTGCTCCATCTGGAGGGGTTTGATTCACATGTTTGTTTTGGCCAAGCTTTTACGGCGGATGCCCTTCCTGACACAACCCTATTAAAAAAATACAAAATAAAAAAAAGAGAGACAGAAAAAGAGAGACAGAGAAAGAGAGAGAGAGAGAGAGAGAGAGAGAGAGAGAGAGAGAGAGAGAGAGAGAGAGAGAGAGAGAGAGAGAGAGAGAGAGAGAGAGAGAGAGAGAGAGAGAGAGAGAGAGAGAGAGAGAGAGAGAGAGAGAGAGAGAGAGAGAGAGAGAGAGAGAGAGAGAGAGAGAGAGAGAGAGAGAGAGAGAGAGAGAGAGAGAGAGAGAGAGAGAGAGAGAGAGAGAGAGAGAGAGAGAGAGAGAGAGAGAGAGAGAGAGAGAGAGATCGCCCAATCCCAATCACATTGGTGTCCAAGCCACTTTGACTGAATTTTCAGAAGAAAGGGCTGTTACATATTTCCATTTGCCTTTTGGTTACACTGAAGCCAATTAGAAAGCTACTTTTAGCTACTTTTTCCAGGTCATTTATTCAAAGCTAACGACCGTATATTGCAATTTGTAATTTACATGACTATATACATCTCTTTTTTTAAAAGTACAATGAAGGAAATGATGGCTGTCACTGCTCACCCGCAGAAAAACTTAAAACTGTGACTGCAAAGTGTCCTTGATAGTTTTGAAAGGCGCTTATAAATGAAATGCATTATTATTAGTAGTAGTAGTAGTAGCAGTATTGCGGGAGGTACAGCACATTGCATTCTTGAATCGTGAACCATTCATCGATGTTCCGTCATTTGTGATGCTGACAACAGCAATGCTTGAGTACTTGAGAAAGACAAAACAGTGATAGACACTTCCCTGTTTCTTGGTTGTTTGGAAAGCCACCCTAGCAGGAGCAGAATGGCGTGCATTGAGAAACAACTTGATAACGAAAAGGTTTATGGCTCATAGCAAAGACAAAGTCACATGTGACAATGAAGCATCTTTTCCAGCTGCATCAGATGAAAAACTAACTACTCAGCAGCATTATGTTTCGCTGAAAACTGCTCGACACGCTCAAATTGAAACTTACATTTTATTCAAGGACTCTTGTATGAACAAGTCAGCAAATAATTACAATGTTATATTTTCTGGATGCATTGAAGTCTTTTTTAAGATAAACTTTTTGTCATATATTGATAATTTTAATTCCTATTCAATGATAAATCCATATTTCTTATATTGAAATTATATTCCATCATGTCTACATTCCATAATACTAACAACATTTTCCATTTTTTTATCTAGGGTAATCAATTCATAAAATCAACTATAGTCTTACTTTCTCCTAATTTCGGCAGATGATGATTTTATGGTGCATTGTGAAAGTTTTGGTTCGCTATCACATGATATTGTTCATTCTTATTCTTGCTATGAGTCGGAGATTCTAGTGGTCAATTCACAAATTTAGCCGTTTTCATGTTTTGTGCAACATTCACACTGACAGGACAGTCAAATGATGGTTTTTCACATCAGGCCTACAATCAAGATCTCCAGGTCCCACATATGCAAAACACGCCCTGAACATTAGTGTAAACACGAGTGTGAATGGTTGGTACTATATGCAAATGTATGGAGGTTAATCCAGGGTCTACCCAAGTGGTAATGTCAATTGGGATAGGTTCTAATGAGGACACGCTATATAGAAAATGGATTCCATCCTTCAGTTCCCATCAGACACGTACACAGTCAGGCAATATCCCATCCAAAAATAAAATGTTACCTGGCTTCCCAACTTTTGACATTTCTCATCGTGTGTAGTGTACAACATGTACATGAAATAAAACTAAGATTTAGATAACTAATAATACTAAATGGTTGAACCTCTTTTTAAGGCTATTATCGTGATAAAAATAGCTCATCGCAGCTGCAATACCAGCATATATTCCCACAGTACCATTGTTTTAAAAATGTTGCAAAAATTAGATGTGTCATTTATCATAGATGGCAGAGTTCAGAATCGTTGTGATGGAATTTTGGCCCATATTCTTCTTAACTCTTAAAGGACAACAGACGGCTCCGGACAAGTTGTGTCCATAATTTGTAAAATCGCTTCAAATGACTTCTACTGAGCGTATTTTACAAAGATACCACCGCATACAGCTATATTTTACATTTTAAGACTGGCGCTGAATATTCAGGAAGTCTTGTATTTGAGTTGATGACGATTCCTGACGTTACGTCACGGAGGGAACGCCCCTGACCGAGAAAGCGACACACAATGCATTTTGCGGTAGTTTGTTTGGTCTGAAAACTTTGCGTCGATCCGTGTTGATGGGGAAATTAGAAGGAAAACACATAAATAACGCGATGGTGAATCGTTGTGTGTTGCACCAAGACAACTATTTGATATTCGATGACAAAAATTCCCAGCAGACAAATCAGACCATTTCCAACGGAGCTTTGGCGCCATCTTCTGCATATTCTGGGTGCTACGTTTTTGTCCAGATGCCTCAAAATGACACGGAATAACTTCTTTAATCGATTGCAAACATTTATGCTTTCCTCTTCAGAACTATTTGAATCATATTCATAACTGCATGAGTAACAAGAAAGTATCTTCTCTGAATCTGATTTGTGGATTATGGTTGTGGTTAATGTCTGATTGATTTCTGACAATGGGAGAGTCATGACTGGAAGACAGCATTAGCATACAATGGCTATCATATGTTGTTGGTGCAACATTGACTACGGATTACAGAAGCCATTGTAGCACTGCATCATCTAAAAAAGTAACCACATTCGGCCAGTTACCAATTTCATGCGTGTTGGATGCAAGACAATGTCCTGTCGCACGCCAATTTTTGGTTGCATCCACCGAGGATTACAGAAGCATTTGTCGGTGCTGCAAATCATCTAAAAAAAAGAGGCACATTGTGCCTGATGCCTGATTTCATTTCTGACACGGAGAATGTCAAGAAGCGGGAGTTAGCACACAAAGGTAACAGTATATGTTTGATGTAACTTTGGTAAGTTACGGTATATTTTGAAGATGGCATGAACAATAGTTTCTGCAGTTACCTTGACTGCTTCTTCCTGACAGCATACATGCAAATCATGTGGGACTTGTTTTCACTATACATTTAGGGTAATTTCATTCGCACTTAATTTAATGTAACCACGCACATCTTGAACACTACGTTAGAAGGGCAGCTCTGGCATCAAATGGAAAAACACGTCAAAAAAGTGCAATTGTAATGTAGGTTTTGTATTAGTTGATTATTTAGCGACACCGTTTTCAGAATTGATGCAGGAGAACATAAATGTTATATTAACCCTAACACGGCATCATAAAAGGCACTCTACAACACAAATTACCATATAGCATAAATAACAACGTAAACAGTAATTACCTGTAACAAAAATATATCTAATCAAAAGTACACTTCACACAGAAAGGGCTTCTTCTTTTCCTTTCAGCTTTTCCCTTCTGGAGTCACAACGGGGAATCAGTTGCCTCCATTTAACCTTGGTTTCTGGACCCTCTTATCTCACACCAGCTAACTCAGGGGTCGGGAACCTTTTTGACTAAGAGAGCCATAAAAGTAAAATATTTAGAAATGTTTTTCAGTGAGAGCCACGCGCACGCGTGTGGGCGCACACACACACGGGCGTGCGCGCACATACAAACGCGCGCGCACACACACATACGCGCAAATACGCACGCACGTGCGGCCACTTTTCAAAAAAATATAGAATGTATTATTCAAAATAACTTTGTCATAGTACTCACCGTTAACATGAATGGTTTTCCGTTCCTCGTGATTGGTAAAAATCCAGGCAAACAATCGGAATTAAATTCAACTTGCCGGTCCAGAGGCGAAGTTACTGCTAGCTAGCCTGCACACGGCTCATAAGCTTCCACACTTGCTATCTGCAATATACTTCTCGCAGAAGTATGTTGATGCTAACGTTAACATGGAGCTTGTTAAAATGTCACTGACGTTCGACTGTTTCATCGATGGTATTGTTTCATTGCATATTAGAATCAGAAACCTTTTCTCTCCTCAAAGCCGAATGCTCCGGTGCATTCAAGCTGAAATGCACTCGTTGGGCTCATTTAAAGGGGTGTTTACCTGTTTCAACATGACGGCCGGTATCATCCAATCAAAATGGCGCTTTCGGCGAGCTTAGGTCAGTGTCATCCAATCAAAATTGTACTTTCCGCCAACTGCAGCCCAATGGGAAATGAACGGCGAAAAAAACGAGAATATGTATTTAGTTTTATCGGCGAGCCATATGCAATCATCAAAAGAGCCATATATGGCTCGCAAGCCATAGGTTCCCGACCCCTGAGCTAACTACATGTCCACTACATCCATAAACCTCCTCTTTAGTCTTCCTCTCACCTTCCTTCCTGGCACTTAAATCACACAGAAAGGGCTAACAAAAAATTTATGATGCATCTGTCAAAGAGAGTCCAGCCCAACATCGCACATTTGAGAGGGTGCACAGTCCAAGCAAGGAGTGGCAGAAAGAAAGAGCTGGCCACATCATATGTAAACCTCCCTGGCCTCCCGATGACGTTATCCATCGTTTAGACTGTGAGATTCAATGCCCTGATAAAAAAAATGTATTGGATGAATGAGAGTATCACAATGTGTCTATGTTTACATCTTGTCAGTATTTGGACTAAGGTAAAAAATCTGCTTTCTAAACTACTGGGAATTAACTAAAATTAATTACAATTAGGATTACCAATTGACATCAATTAATTGGTATACCCCAATTGGTATACCCCAATCCAATCCAAGACCAATATTCCAACCAAATTGAGCACATAGATAATACAAATGAATCTTCACGACACTCTGGATATTCCAATTTGGGTTTATACTACCATATCGTCAAGTTTGAAAAGAACGAATGCAGTCAGGGTTTTAAAACAGGAATATGAATACATTTGGATTTTTGTGGGTGTTTAAATGGTCTTGCACAACTGCAATGTTGCTAATGTTCTGATTGTTAAAAAAAATTGCAGGCACCATAGTCTCATAGTCGTGAGATGTGCTTCTGGCCACAACAGAACTTGCACTTTAAATTAGTGGCAATTGAGAATTTCTGACTTGAAACCAACCCAAAATGGAAGACCAATGGAGATCAGCATACAATTGCGGCTAAATCATCTTAAATGTTACGCCAAATGTTGCTCACACCCGGATGACACTATACATTGCTCTCAGGTGAAGCAAGCGAAAACACAAATTTTGTTATTAGTTTTGGGGCGAAACATGCACACTGACGGCACCACCATTCGATTCAATACACATTATCCCGGACAAAGCACTGCCAGTTTATGCCAAACGCTGTTCCCCACCCCCTTTTCTCGCCATTTCCCGCCCCGAATAAGAAAACACATAGAGCCATGTAATCACTGCAGTCTCTTTGAGCACAGCATCAACAATTTAACGTTCATTGATCATAACGAACAAGGATCAGAGGAGGCCTTGAAAAGTGATGTACATACACAAAATAACGATCCAAGTATAGGATGACAGTGTGAATTGTGTGTACATTATTCTGCGTCTATGCAGCAGTCCCATTAAACGACCCCCACGACCAAATATGGCAAACTGACATGAAATTCACATTCAAATCGGGATTAGTACCCTCATTGGCCAGTCTTAGCTCAGCCAATACAATTACATGTATAGTTGTTTAACACAACCGTGTCATTTACTTAAACAATTAACTTGCTGTGCCTGAAAAAAAACACGAGATGAAACATTCTTGTTTTCTACAAGGCAACGAGAAAAACTGCATCTGGCTAGTCATTGTGGTTGCCAGAGTTGTGTGTGTACGAGTGTGGAGCTCCACTAAGCAGACAATAGCCAATGAACTCAACGGCGAGAGGGCCATGTTATCCCCACTGTTACTGGGCTGAGCCCAGCACATGGCATCGACATTCATCTTAGGGGGGGGGGCAGTTCGCAAAGTGCTTCGTGGTTCAGCAGACAGCGACGTGTTTACAACATCAAACTTTGTCCGACGCATTTCTTACCTTGACAAACAGCTCGATAACAGGCTCGTTGTCCGCCTTTACGCCGTTTTGCGGTACCGACAGTGACATGGCGACCGCTACTTTCTCTTAACTTCAGCTGGAAGGAAAGGCTACTTTTGCTCTGGTCCACCACGCCCAACATAAATCGCTCCTTTTCTCCTCCCCTTCCCCGCACCGAGGTCCACGCTGTGCTTTGTCTGTCCGGAAAGAGCCCGCCGCGGGCGCTGGAGGTCCAACACGACAATCGAGTCCGACACGCGCCCAGTGTCGCCGTGCAAAACTTCATCGGAGAGATAAAGAAACGTCACTGGAATGTTAAATTCTTGCTAGTTGAGAAAAGAATCCGACAAGTTCAGCAATGGGTTTTTTATAAAACGTGACGTCACCGTCAGCGGTAAAATACGAAGATGTGGGATGGGATGCGAGGCGGAGTTAAGATGCTCAGTGAGAGCCCAATTATGGTGGGTTTACACCGGATATCGATGTTGATACAGTCATCCCTCGTTTATGGCGGTGGACTTGGACCACCCGCGATAGACTAAAAACCGCGACGCATGTGTATAATAATAATAATAATAATAATAATAATAATAATAATAATAATAATAATAATAATAATACAGTAAAGTCTCGTTATATCGGATCGATATAACCGAGACTATTGATATATGCGATATCGATATAACGAGACTTTACTATATATATATATTTATATACAGTAAAGTCTCATTATGTCGATATTCAAGGGAGTCCGAAAAAAATATCGATATAACCGGGACTATCGATATATCCGACCCTGTTTGCATGTAATTTTCTTCGTGCGTGCATAGAAATAGTATCGATATAACCGGGACTATCGATATATCCGATATCGATATAACGAGACTTTACTGTATATCAGTGGCGGTCCGTGAGCGGTCTACAACACAGGCTATTTTCCGGAGCAATTACACATCAATAAATCTGCATCAGCAATTAGAACTTGTCACTATACGTGATACTGCAAACACTTAAAAATAAAAGGAAATTTAATATCATTTGTCCACAAAGTTTTATTAAGTCCACCAAGAATATGCAATCTTTAACAAGATTTTACGCTAAATTACAAAATGTCAGTTTAATACAGTAAAGTCTCGTTCTATCGATATCGGATATATCGATAGTCCCGGTTATATCGATACTATTTCTATGCACGCACGGAAAAAATTACATGCAAACAAGGTCGGATATATCGATAGTCCCGGTTATATCAATATTTTTTCGGACTCTCTTGAATATCGATCTAACGAGACTTTACTGTAATACATTTCATTTGTAAGCGCCTTTCAAAACTCTCAAGGTCACTTTACAGTCACCGGATCAGTTTTTGTGTGGATGAGCAGCGGCAGCCACATGCACCAGCATTCACTCAACCCGGAATAACTGAAATAAATAAAAAAAAACTAGCTAGCTACAAAAAAAAATATTTATAAGGCCAAATTTAGTGGAAATGCTTCAAAAAAGCACAGTAAATGTTTGTAGTACAGTTCAAAACTCTAATGCAATAAAATAAACAGTCCAGTATCAACAAACATTATATAGAGTATTGTATAATATTACAGGTATAATATTTACAGGTACGCTACTGATCTTTCTTGATGTAATGCGCTGTAGATTCATTGACGTTGTAGTGGCGTGCAACAGCAGCATAAATTTTGCCCTCCCTCAATTGAAGTAATTTTACTTTTTCACTCACTGTCATCATGTTCCTCTTTTTGAGCTCACTGGATGATTTTGAAGGCACGGGGCATTTAAACTCTCAGTCGTACAGGAGTGGTCCATCGATGAAAAGGTTTCTTCAGCAAACTTTGCTGACGAAGTTTCTTGGATGAGAAGCTAGATGTCCGACACCTTCAAAGAAGTACAGATGACAGCTGAAGAAACCTTTTCATCGATCTTCGTTTCCTTTCGGCTTTAAGTACGAATGAAAATACGTACAGTTACAGTACATAAAACGAATTAACGTGATGCAAGAACAGGAGGGATAAGCATTCTGGTAGGTTGAATGCTGTTCAGTAGTCTCGTCTCTGGGCCAATCAGCTTTGGCCTGAGTCAGCACGAACACAAATGTCAAAAGAAAAACCTGAGTGGACAGCGCGGCATCACATGAATGTAAAAAAAGTAAAGACGATTGGATTGGATATACCTTTATTCGCAACATTGTGGAGAAATTTACATTTCACAGCAGCAGTTATGAAAGGAAGATGAAAGGAAAGAAAGTAGTAGATTAATGCACAGTGATAAAAATGTCAACTCGTTATCAGGTGTGGCCAAATAAAACTGATGTTTTTAGTTACTGAAGTAATGTTCAGTTATATGCATTTGCAGTACAATAATGGCTCAAATGGGTGAATAAACATAACAGTAAATCTAGGGCGGCCCAGTCGAGTAGTTAGCACGCTGGCTTCACAGTGTAGAGGTCGAGTTTAAGACCCGGTCCGGCCTCCCTGAGTGGAGTTTGCATGTACTCCCCGAGCCTGCGTGGGTTTTTTCCCACATTCCCAAAAAATATGCATGGAAGGCTGATTGAACATTCTAAATCACCCACAGGTGTGACTGACTGGTTGTTTGTCTCTGTGTGCCTTGTGATTGGCTGGCAACCAATTCAGGGTGCCCGAAGACGGCTGGGACGATGTGCGAACCGGCCCTCAAGAAAACCATTAGTTCCAAGATGTCCCAAATCCTCCAGTGAATATTGTTGGGAGCATTTGATTCACGGCGAAAAACGAGGTCCAATAAAGAAAACGTTTTTTAAAGCAAATAAATCTCAATTTTTAGGATGTCTTGACACTAAAAGCATTCCTGTCTGAACTTTGTATTTTCCTTTGAAATAATTACAAAACTGTAAAGCAGGGGTGTCAAAGTCATTTTTTTTGCCACGGGCCATTGTAGTTAGTTTCCTCTCAAGGGCCGTTATGAATTTGGTGAAGCCCGTTAGAATGTTTAATCCCCTCCACATATTACATATAGTGCACAACAAATTGAGAAATAACCAGTTTTCAAATCTGAAGTAAAAAATAATGATTGTTATTGTGGTTTACATGGGACAATTTGAAATTTTGGTTGACTTTAGCAAGCACCATGGAATTTCAGGTTTGATTTGCCTTCTCTGGCCGAATAAAATGATGTGGCAGACCAGATTTGGCCCCTGGGCCTTGACTTTTACCTGTGCTGTAAAGAATCAAAATACTGTAATAATAGTAATTTACTAAAAGCATCTCAATTTAGATTCAATCAGATTTAAAATAGAGAATAGCATACCGGTTTTAAAACCAACCCAAGATCTAATATATTGTACCAATTACAGGTTTACTAAGATGTAATACATTTTATTCAAAATCATTTTGGGGCCAGTAATTATTAATTTGTTGCTCATATTCATCAATTTGATAAATTACCCTATTCCTTGTTTGACTACATCCATCTCAAAATCACAATTGTATTTCACAGACTTCTGAAACATTGATATTCTATCAAAATGGTTTAATTCTGAAAGGTTGACAAGACAAATAAGGGGTACTAAATACAAAGCAAAGCGGTCCCACTCGTATTAACTTGGTACAAGTATCTCGCCCCCCCCGAAAAAAAGTTGGACAAATTAAAGCATCCTCTCTGAATTAGTCACAATAGCCAACTGGTAAAGAAAATTGTGCACTACTTTAAAGATTTTGAATATTTAATTAACAGCAGTGGCATCGCTCCACATGCACACATCATCACTGCACATGCAATCACTTAACACAAGTCTACTTTTGGTTGTGGAAAAGGGTGGGGAGCAGGAGGGTGTTTAAATCAACCCTCAATTAACATGTTCCCATGCTCATCAATTTAGTAGTAATGAACAAAAACTTTACAACTGGTAGGCTGACAAACCACACTGAAAAGCAAAGCCTCAAAATGTACCAAATCTGTAAAAAGAGAGAAAACGCAACATCACCAGTTTGTACATTCTAAGTTGAATCAGTTTTTCACAAACATCAAGGTTAACATGAAAATGGTGGAGAGGTGGAGAGGCGCTCCTTGAGAATTAGGACATCTGTGAGGGAGACACCTGGGCCTTCCTCATGGAGCGTAGGGCCTTCTCTCTCAGGTGTTTCTCCAGATCATCCAACATGTCCTCCACTTCACTCTCCGATTCCTGGAAAGGAACAACCACCTGAGATGATTATTACAAAACCAGGGAGCGAAACAGTCTGTCAAAAACAAAAAAAAAACTAAACAAAAAAAAAACCATCTCCTACTTTGATGTTCTATGCCGTTTACTGAAAAGCCACCACAAAACCTCCGTTGCTAAAGATGACAAACAGACATAACCTTTCTTGATTCACCATCTTCATCCCCACCCTGGTTCTGTTGGGTCTCTCCACTTCCGGTGTGGCCACTCTTCTCCTTCTTGTGCTTCTTGTGCTTCTTATGTTTCTTGTCCTTCTTATGCTTCTTTTCCTTCTTCTTTTTCTTCTTTTTGGCGCTGCCATCAACATCTGAATTCTGAAATTCAACACATCACAAGCCATTGATAAAGTTTTAAAAAACTATTACCTGAAATTGTAACAGTCAATGTGAGAACAAGGATAACCGAACCAGAAAAAAGGCAATGAATTTAAGAACAGCACAGACTTAAACCAACTTCCTGAAAACTCTTGACACTGAACAACATATCAAAAAAATATTATTGTACTAATGGCAATTCTACAATTGATAGATTGCAAAAATATAAAATTAGTTTGAAATGCCATGCTTATCTGACTTTGACCAATCAGATCCAATCTTATATGTAAATCACCATATCTAAGGGCACTAACATTGACCTAAGAAAACTACAAATATTAATTTAATATTATAAATTAATATATAATACTAAATATACAAATATTATATGACCAATATATATTTTTTACAATTAGCTAATAGATTGAGCCTCTTATTTTTGAAACATTTATTCAGATAAAAATATACTTTCTTTAGATACGTGATTATCACAATCATATTGATATTGTGATAATCAACACCCACATCACACATTTTTCTCATATTGTGCAGCCTTACTAATGAATTATGATTTGAAAATATTCAATACTTGAGTTTGAATACCTTGCTAGGTGATCGGCTACCAGAGCCACTGCTTGCCTTTTTGGCTGGTGGGGGGGAAGCACTAGCAGATCGAGATGGTGAGGGAGAGGCCGGTGGGGGGGCGAGTTGTTTCACTGGAGCTGCTTGAGGAGAAAGTGATCGAGATCTGGAAGAAACCCTCCTCAAAGGCTGAGGGCTGAGAGGTCTGTAAGATCAACAACATTGACATGACATCATAAATGTTAACCTGTACAAGTTAATCATAATCAAGTTGAGGTTAAACTTAGATTTGACACTCTCATTAAATATTTTCTGTTAGGGTAATAAGAGGAAGAATTATTTTATTTTCGGCTTTTCACTTCATGGGCGAATCAGTGTCCATGTTTGTTTTGGCCAAGCTTTTACATCAGGTGGCCTTCCTGACACAAACCTCTGTATTTATCCGTGCTTGGGACCGGCACAATAAGAAACTGGCTTGTGCCCCCTTGTGGCCACAGAACAAGAATTGACAACTATTATATTTGTTTACACATGTTATATTTTCTGTCATGGGGAAAAAATATACATGATATATGTAAACAAAGAAAAACATCTTTGAAATGTTTCATGTGCCTCCACTAATCTTAAACTAGGTTTTATGATTAATATGAGGTAAGGAATACGAATTAAGCAAAAGTAATGCGGCTGCTTTTATCCACCTCAGGGAGTTTAATTTTGTCCTGTACTAGCACCTGGTGTTTAGTGAAACAGACATCAGATCCATTTAAGCTCATTGCAAATGTCCTGTGCCCAAAAGCAGAAAACAGTTCAACCATGACGTTCACTAGCAAAGCCTGTTGCCACTTTGACATCCATTTCCGTCAACAGCAGGTGGCAGTACAAGACAAAATGTGAGGCCCTTTAGGTGGTTAAAATAACTGGATTATGATTACATTTTCCCAAAATGCACTATGAATCCAAATACTGATGCTCAGACAAGTGGAAGCACATCAAATATTTTGCTAAGACAATTTTCAGTTTGACACCTGCTTTCAGGATCGTGACAAGAGAAAGATTTATCTTGCAACAAACCTGTCTATAAATACTATATTGCACAAGCCAATTTTATTGCGGAACCAAAAAAGGTGCAAGCTGTGTCCCATTTACCTCTGAATGTTGCGTGGTTCTGGGGTACGGGAGACTCTTCGGATAGGTTTTTCACTCTGTAATGGAGAGTGTCTCCGCTGGTTGGAGGATTCAAAAGGCCTCAAAGGACTGCTGGAATCTCTGTTAATGCGACTGCGATTAGCAGGAGACTGAGAGCGCCAATTTGCTGCTGACGTGGGGGATCGTGCATCCCGCCTTAACCGGACAGAAGAGGATTTGGGACTTCTTCGGTGTCTCGGAGGGGATGTTGATGAGGGTGGTGTGCGCCTCCGTAGAGTGGGAGAACTTCTGCGTTTTGGAGATCTTGAAGAACGGCGTTTGTGCCCTGGTGAACCACGTCTAGCCGGAGAGACCGATAATTTCCTCTTTTGAACAGGTACGGGGCTGTAGCGGCGCTGGATTAGAGGAGAATAACGCCTGTTGGATGGAGAGATTCTGCGGGGAGGTGGAGAAGGAGACCTGCAGAGCAACAAAGTCATTTAGAACTTTACAGAGACAGAGAAGTACAGGTAACATTAACACCCTGTAAAGTGAAGTTAGTGAGTTATTTTGAAATAAACTATAAATATGTGATGGTAATTTCTTAAAGTAGTTTACAACAGACAATCACTTCGGACATAATTGTGGAGACATAGCATTAGGCTGCCATTCTCCATTCCAGTTTTTCTCTTTTTGGGAGCATGGCACAAGTTGTTTCATTTAAATCAGTGTATTAACCATATATTGGACAGCGCAACATCATTTATTCCCTGAATCTTATTTATTCGGCTATTCAGGTCACCACAACAGGTTGGAACATCAGGCATAGAAGTTACATAATTAGCAGTGTGTTCTCAAATCTGTCATCCTGTGGCTAAAAGATCTAAAAAAAATAAAACAAACCTGAAGAAATTCCTATAACAGTAATATGAACAAACAGGAGACACATAAACTAAATCAAACCAATGGAGTCAAACTGAACAGTTTAAAATGGTTTTCAAACTGTTCTATTCCTACAATGTATCATAAATAGAGTAATACCTTTGTCTTGGTGAAGGGGACCTGCGACGCTTTACAGGAGAAGGGGAACGGCGTCTGCGTGGACCAGGAGATGGGGAACGCCTTTTCCTGAAAGTGAACAAATAGTCAAATCAACTTCCTTCTAAAAAGGAAACACACGCACGCACGCAACATATTGTCCGCACTAAAAGGTGCATCAAAAAACCTTCCATTCCATAAAGGACAACAGACGCCTCTGGACAAGTTGTGTCCATAATTTGTAAAATCGCTTCAAATGACTTTTACTGAGCGTATTTTACAAAGATTCCACCGCATATAGCTATATTTTACGTTTTAAGACTCCTGCTGTCTTGTTTTTGAGTTACATTAAAGTCTCGTTATATCGATATCGGATATATCGATAGTCCCGGTTATATCGATACTATTTCTATGCACGCACGGAGAAAATTACATGCAAACAGGGTCGGATATATCGATAGTCCCGGTTATATCGATATTTTTTCGGACTCCCTTGAATATCGATATAACGAGACTTTACTGTAGTTGTTTTTGCGGTACTTGGTTTGGTCTGATACTTGGTACTTTGTTTGGTCTGAAAACTTCGTGTTGATCCGTGTTGATGCCGAAATTAGAAGGAAAACATAAATAACGCGATGGTGAATCCTTGTGTGTTGACAAAATTTTTGAGGCTATTTCCACATGGAGCTTTGTCGCCATTTCCTGCCTTTTTTGGATGCAACATTTCCCACCCCTGATGCCTCACCTCAAAATGACACGGAATAAATTCTTTAATCGATTGCAAACATGTATGCTTTCCTCTTCAGAACTATTTGAATCATATTCATAACTGGATGAGTAACAAGAAAGCATGTTCTCCGAATCTGAAGCCATTGTTTTGATTCTCGAGCAAGGCAAGACATCTTGGCGTGACACCACGAACAAGGGGGCGGGACCTTCTGAAACTGGCCACTTCCGGTTTCAATTTTTTTGCAGTTTCAGCACACTTTAAGTCATTTTTATTGGTGTTTTGTATTTCATTAAAAATATCATTCTGCGTGTTTTGGGTATTTTAGATGTTATAAAACGTTTTTCTGATGTCAGTTAGGAAACAAAAAATGGTGTAGGTTGTCCTTTAAAACCCGATGCACCTTGTGCATGGTCAAGACAGTAACATGTCAACTCCAAAATGGCTCCTTGCTAGAGCATGCTTATAACTCAAGAGTTCAAACTAAAGGCAATCGGTTTCACAGTTGACCACGGAAATAGAGCAGCAGCAAGAGAGTTCAACGTTAACGAGTCTATGATATAATTTGCTGATGTTTAAAGGACAACCGACGCCTCCGGACAAGTTGTGTCCGTAATTTGTAAAAATTGCTCGAATTGATATGGGAGGACTCCTTTAATCAATTGCAAACATTTATGCTTTCCTCTTCAGAACTATTATAATCATATTCATAACTGGATGAGTCACAAGAAAGCATCTTCTCCGAATCTGTAGCCATTGTTTTGATTCTCGAGCAAGGCAAGACGTCTTGGCGTGACGTCACGAACTGGGGGCGGGACTTTCTGAAAATCCCCAATTCGCAGCTCAATTTGTTGCAGTTTTAGCACACTTAAGTCATTTTTATTGCCGTTTTGCATTTGATATCAATATCAGCCTGCGTGTTTTGGGTATTTTAGATGCTATAAAAGGTTTTTCTGGTGTCAGTTAGGAAATAAAAATAAAGTGTCGGTTGTCCTTTAAGAGAACTGTGTTGCTGCTTTATTGAACAAGTTTGACTGACATCTGACCGTTGCAATCTAAACTTATCCTGTGATTGTAAAGTGTCCTTGAGTTTTGAAAGGCGCTTATAAATTAAATGCATTGTCATCAAATGGTGAGTATAGTTATTGCTTTTTTGAATGTTGCTGTGCTGATTGCGATTTTTTAATCGGCACACACACGTGTGTAATGTTGCTTGTTCTGTAGCCACAAAGGGACACATGTCCTCTTGTGCCGGTCCCAAGCCCAGATAAATACAGAGGGTTGTGTCAGAAAGGGCATCCGACGTAAAAGCTTGGCCAAAACAAACATGCGCATCAAACCTCTAAAGATAGAGGACACTGATTTGCTGTGGCGACCCCTTGACGCGAAAAGCCGAACGGAAAAGAAGATTATTCATGATTATTATTAAATCATGTTCTGTTAGCATTTCCTTGAGTCTTGCTCCAACTAGTGGATGCATTGTAGATTGCATTTTATAATGCATTGTCCAATACATATGAAAAAAATAATTGCAAAATAGGCCATTCATTGAAGGTGGGCTTCATAATACAGTGCACCTTTGAGTGAGGAAAATACGGTACATTTATGTGTCTTGCCTAGGAGAGGCTTCTCTCTGCCGCCTCTTTGGAGAAGGGGTGTGGCTACGCCGCCTCTTCACATCACCATTCCTAGCACCAGGTCCTCCCTTTGGTCTCTTGGATGCTTCCTCATCAGAAGAGGAAGATCCTGAATCTAAATAAAAAAAACTGTTATAGCAAAGTAGGGCTGTATGAGTAAAATTCTTCATACCTGAAGATGACTCCTGATTCTGTCTACGATATTGCCGTCTCTGCTGCACAGAATCTGCGGTTGCACCTTTCTCATTTTTATCCTCCTCTGCAACACAAGATGATGAAGTGTCCCATCAGTTATAAATATCCATAACAAAGTAACTTCTTTCAGGAAACTGATTTCAACAATGTAAACTGACATTCAATTTTAATTTGTTTTGAACAGATTTGCACCCAAAATTCCCCATTTCCCGAATTGTGTTGGTGACGAACGAGTTACAGTTGTTTCTGAAAGCTTCAAATCCACAGAAAAGTTTCTCCTTTTAGTCTGGGTTCAGCTGTTTTGGGTCCCTATTTTTTGAGAAAGCAAGTCTTCCCCAAAAATGTGATTTATTGTCCAGGCCACCCACCCATCCACGACCACCTATCAGTGGGTCAGGTTTCTGGGTTGGCGGAGTCCAACCCTCACAGGAAACCAATCTGACTTCCAGCCAGCAATGCAAATTGATTTGATTTTGATTTGATTTGCCTTTATTAGTCTCACAGTGGAGAAATTTACATTTCACAGCAGCAAAGTGATGAAAGGAATGAAAGTAGAAAAACAAAATACATGCTGGTGGAAAGGCAGCCACTCTCGCGGCACAGTATTGAAGTCAAAAGAACAAAAAAAAAAAACTAAATAACAAGTAATGTGACAGCACAAAGACAATATTACAAAACAAAAAGACAGAGTCATTAATTCTTCAGGACTTGCAGTACCCTCTTTGTGATGATATGAAGCAGTTCTAGATGAAAGAGAGGATCAAAGCGTCTTTCCACCAGTGATCAGGGACATCATGGTGGAACGTGCATGTCGACTACAAGCTAAATGTTGAAAGCAAACACGCAGCTGTAGCATCCATTGACGAAAAGAGATTGTCTCACATCTCCTGTCCCACATAAATCTGCTTCAATTCCAAGCCGCAACAGTTCCACATACGTATCGGCGCTCTGCGCTGACGCTCCTTTCTTCTTATCGCAGGCTCCTCAAGCCATGCATCCATCCAGCCGCAGACTGTCCAACAGCACCGACCTTTCCGTTGAACAAAGCGAGGCTGTGAAGATGCTGCCCATTACAGGCGCAAAAAAGCACAATGGTCCCAGAGCTGTCCAGCGATGGCAGTCGAATGCCACCGACATTCCTCCCATTCAAAAACAGTACTGGCATATTCCATGCTGCCGAAAAGGCGCAACCGCTCAGCACAGTCTCCTCCTTGATGAATGTCATGGTCAAAAATTCTGAAAAACAATCCGTATCCATTCCACACGACACCCAACAACACAATTAATTAATTGTATAGGTGTTGGTGGAATTGATGCATTTGAAATATTCTGCCACTCACTCAGTCTCTCGAGTAGAGGTCAGCAGTGCCCTATCCTCACTAAGCAGTGTTAATGGTACAATCATTCCACCTCCTGAGATGTCGGATGGTGGACCAGATTTTCCTCAAAGCCTGTCAGAAGCTGCCACTGAAGCTATATTCCGTTTGGTTAGGTTGTACCTATTAGGTTAGGGGACCCCTTTAACTTAACAGCAACCCTTGCAGTGAGTTTGTGGGTTGCCGCCAACATGTCCCCAATTGGCTGCCCCAAAAAAGGCCGGTGAGCCCCAATCCCAGAGGAAGGTCTGAGTGACCAGCATCTTGGCAAGGGAAAACTGTCTCAGATATTTTTTATTCTTTATAAGGGTTCAGCAAGCCACACTTCTTTTCCCTTTTTTCATGATTAATTTGTTTTAATTAAAAGCTTGGCCAAAACAAACATGTGGATCAAACCTCTAAAGATGGAGGACACTGATTTGCTGTGGCGACCCCTTGATGGGAAAAGCCGAAAGGAAAAGAAGATGTAACTATATTCAAGTTATCATGCAATACATAATACAGCATTTACATTTTTTTACAGCATGAGTTGAGTTTTTATAATGATTCAGTCCATAATTTAAATTAACGATAGCTTTGTTTACTTTCATTAACTCAGTGGTTCTTAATCTTGTTGGAGGCACAGAACCCCACTAGTTTCATAAGCTCGTTCACTGAACCCTTCTTTCAATGACTGTGCCCACTAACTGCAGACTAGACTGGGGGTGGGGGGGCTCTGCAGTGGAGGATCCACCGAACCTGAGACCGACTCACCAAACCCCTACGGTTCAATCGAACCCAGTTTAAGAACCACTGCATTAACTGCATGTGATTAAAATACAATGAATTGTTCAACAGCTGTCACAGACTGCTTGTCAACCATAGATATCCCCTATCGGCACCAAGTACTAAAGCAAGCAAGAAGGCTTGAAGACCTTACCAGATGATCTGACAGGAGACGCTGACCCTCCGCCCCTTCTGACACTTGGAGATGGTGATTGCCTGTCTTTCCTAGGAGGGCTAATGGAGGCATCAGGAAAGTGGGGCGGTTTTCGTGGCGGCGTGTTGGATATTCTTTTCATTACTTTTTTGTGCGAGTGCGAGCGAGAGGAACTGCTGCCAGAGGATGAAGCAGAACGAGATCGTCTCCTGTGGGTCATGTATGAATCAAATTAGAACCACAAGTGACATCACCCATGAATATAACACAATAACTTTCGGGTCATATATTTCACAACATTAGAAAGCATTGGCAAAGACAAACCTGCGGACAGGAGAACGCCTATGTCGGTTTCTGGAGCTGGGAGGACCCCGTCTGGGTGGGCTTCTTCGACGCGGAGACATTCTCCTTCGGGGACTCTGTCTTCTACGTGGAGAGTAAGACCTAAAAGGGGTTTGGGGATAGCTTTGGTTAAGTATGAAACCTTTTGAAGACAATTCGAAATGTTGGCTAAACCGAAAATAACCTTGAACGAGAACGGCGTTTGCGGTGGCGGGAATGAGAACGGGAACGGCGCTGAGGTCTTTCCTTCCTACTGTCCCTCTCCCTTTCCTTGGACTTTGGCCTTTCCTCATTCTTATTCTTTTCAAGTGGGGGCTCCTTGTCTTCAGTAATCAAGTCTGCTTTCGGCATCTCTACAACAGTTTCGCTGGAGAAAAAAAAGTATGTTTTGTTTTGATCACTTGTTTATGACTAGTGTAGAAATACAATGTCAATAGCATAAATTCACTGTGGTGATTAAGAACTACACATCTATCCATTGAGACAATCAAAGTTTCAACACATACCTGGTAGAAGACACTTCTTGAATTACTGGTTCTGGCATGGCTCTTCCTGCTGTGTCAGGTTCCATTGGCTGCTCCACAGGTTTTGTGGCAAGCTGCATCAAGGGTGGAGGAGGTGAGGTCCCACCAGCTAAAGTGGCTTTACGTCTTGGGGAGCGTGAAGGGCTATGTTTCCTTTCCCGCCTCAATGGAGACCTGCGCCGTGGTGATGGAGACCTGCGCCTTGGTGATGGAGACCTGCGCCTTGGTGATGGAGACCTCGTCTTACGCCTAAAGATAGGAAAGATTAACAATGAGCTGAGCTGGTTAAAAACAAAACTAGGCTACATTCATCTGCCTTTGAATAACAGAAACTGCATTACCTTCTCGGGCTCTTTGACTGAGCCCTCTCTCTTGAATCCTTTTTCTCCTCCTCCAACTTC
Organism: Hippocampus bargibanti; assembly: GCF_051943395.1. Lineage (NCBI taxonomy): Eukaryota > Metazoa > Chordata > Actinopteri > Syngnathiformes > Syngnathidae > Hippocampus > Hippocampus bargibanti. Next base: position 15,986,574 of record NC_142742.1, on the reverse strand, counting down.
TTCAGAGAAGCAAGCTTCTCTTGTTCAATCTGTATGAGGTGACAATACTATTGACACCGCTAACAATTGAGCATTTGTTAAGTTGTATTTGTGCGGTCAAAAATGTGACGTCACTCTTTGCAATTTCGAGATAACATACAAAACAAATCAGACTAGATTATATTTCAAAAAGCGCATCAAGACATTTGTCACATTTGTTTTGGACCAAAAGGTGTCGACAACTCACCTGTCTCTGCTTTATTTCTTCTTTCTTCTGCTCCAAAAATGCAGTTGGGATGCCAGCAATGTTCTCCTGGGCACTCAGCAAAAGGGGCCAGAGGTCCCTCATAAACTCTCTGGCATTTTTGCCATTCAGGAACCCCGTCAAGTTAATCTGCATCATCTTGCTATCCGGGTGCTGCAAAACACACGAAGCAAGGGAGAGAGAAAAAGAGAGAAAAATAACGCTATTGAGACAATGGAACACAAACACAATTATGTGGTAGGAGCTCTCAATTTGGAGTGCCTACCTTTCATTTCTCAAGAATAAACCTGTGATTGCTTTGTAACTGTAAAAAGAATTGCTTCCTACTCAATTAAAAAAAAGTCCACTACCGGACTCTGGCAATAAGTTCCATTTGAACTCCAATTGAAAACTGAGAATGGAGGGGAGAAATCTAGCTGATCAAAATTTGCATGCAATATTGCTGTCATTCAGATTGTTGCTCCTCTACATTCACATATCGACAACTTCTATACAATAGAAATTGTCTCATTTTCTCTTTATATTTAAGTGGTATTCATTAAAATTGTGTGTCCTTTCCCATCCCATTGTACAAACTCCCCACAGTATACAACTTCAAAATTTCAACATACAGCCACAATAGAGTGCATTAAAACCCAACACTTTTAAGTACAGTTCCGGCGTCTTCAGTGAGTCCCGTGGGATCAGTGGGCATGGAGCTCCCTTGGCTTGCTTCCGCCTCACTACTGCTTGAGACTCAACCACCTTGAGCTTAATGTTATATCATTTATCTAAATTGCAAGAGACGAACAAGCAATAATGAGTACAGAGCAACACAAAACGGTGTTATTCAACAATATAAAATATAATGAATCTGTCTTACCATGGTCTATTTGTAATACAATTTAACTTTGCAAAATTAGGAAGAGCTACAGGAGCAGAGCTAGACATGAATAAGTGCTTAACTGTATCTTAATTTACTCCCCACAGGAATCCACAATTCCATAATTGCAGAATTTGCCACAGATTTGAAAGCTCACCATGGACGTAAAAGACTGCTGATATAAGGTTCAAGTCAACTAGACGGTCCGGTCAGATAGGCAGCCTATGTTTGCACTGCAGGGTGTGATGTAAAATTCTTTTTTTTATTAAATCTGCTCTTTTTAGGTTTCTGTTCACATTACAAAAAAATGTGCTCTCTACCTTAATTGAACACATCCCTCAAGTGACACGCCTGCACACAAAGAAGAAACACGGTGTTTACGGAAGTAAATATGAACCAACATGTGCCCACCACCCGAGTGCTGTTGAACGGTCGTCCATGGACCAGTCCCAAGTTGAATGCGATGGATGTGGAGAGAAAAGAAAACAAATTAATGATATATTTTTTGGGGGGTGGGTGTGAATGTGATATTATATAAGACCTGCATCACAGAAAGTTGTTTACTGTCAGCAGACTGCAATTATAGTTTGCATTCAGAGCCTTTGAGAATCACTGTGTTGCTGCTTTATTGAACAAGTTTGACTGACATCTGACCGTTGATTTATGTTTGTGTTGTCGACATGACACCAATGACATTAGCAAAGAATGAGAATCTGTACATCCGAGGCGGCTTTATAACTGTATGATACAGTACAATAGTGTGTCTGTATCTACCTCTCTCCGGTCTGCCACTAGGGTAAGCTGTAGTTTCCTTTTCATAAAACTCAAGAGATGTGTCTGTCTCGAATCTGGTTTATTCCTTACTGTCTGTAAGTAAAGAATCTGTTTAATATTGGTTTATTCCTGTTTGCGTCTGTGATGGCTATTGGTCAATGTGGCATGCACGTGTGTACTTGTGTATATATGTGTGCACACAATCACGTGTATGGCTGCATGAGCTTGTCGGCTTGAAAAGAAACTCTTCTGTCAATAAAGGCTAAGCACCCCCAGTGTAGGGGCTAACTTTCTATCATCTTGCATCAATAGAGGAGTGAGGAATTATAATGTGGAAACGAGGTACTGCTTTAATTACTCTTCATTCCATAAAGACGTCCAGTAAAGATGACATAACCCAATGCAGATGTGTCATAAAGATGGCATCACAGCAGTGCCGCATTTTATTATAAAGGGCCGGTCTGTCTGGCTGAATTACATTTACTATCATACCGTATTGCAGGATTTTCATAATATCCAGGTGAAGATAAAATGTTTATGAATTTGAATTAATCTGGAGAAGGAGAAAGACAAAACTGATTATTAATTTATAACCACAACGTTCCATTGTGTTGTGGTTTAGTAGATAATTGTATCATTTGTACATTCATTTCTTTTATAAGTGGGTTAGTTTTGTATTTTTTTTCATGCCCATTGAAACCGTTTTTTTTAAGCAACAGATTCAAGACTTGCTCTCTGTTGAATCGGGATTGTTCTCCATGGACTCAAGACTTTCTGTGCAGAATTCCTGGGGGGACTATCAATGAACATATTAAATAGAATGCTGACAATAGACCTTGAACAAAATGAAAAGACTGTTACGCCGCTTCTCACCTCTAGTGGCCAGAAAATGTGACTGAAAGAATGAATAAATACCTTGCCAAAAGTCCTTATTTCCAACTACAAAATGTAGAATGTTTAAATATATAGGAAGAGAAACATGCAGTTTGTGTGTGCATTAAATTATTCTGAGTGACTAATTCCAATGATTCATTCTTGTTATGAATTCATCGGTCTGAAGTGCAGGAAGAAAAAGATCCGCATACAATACCTACTGGGTTGGGTATATAATACATAAAGTGACCAATCACACCCATCGGTATCACAAACTGGGCAGATACACTTGCTACTCAATTGGAAGGCAGTTGAAATCATTCACCCTTCGAGCTAAATTAGGATACAATGTGACTTGTAAAAACGTGTTATCTGTTACCTTCCCTCAAGGCGACAACTTTAACTTTTTTAAGGGATCTGGAAGTGTTAATGAGCTGAATAATCCTACGGAGGATATAATTATGGCATTTTTCAGGTGTGTCGATCACTGGCATAATAATGATCCCTGTATATAACTCACCTCAAAACACACACTGCATCATGAAGGGAGAGTTGGGCTCAGTGACTTTGGGCTCAGGAGAGAGATAATTAGGTGTTGGTGCTATACTTCTGATGCAAGGTATAACATCCATATTGGTTCAGGCCTTTTAAATCATAAATCACATCATAATTAGAAGTATACTGAATGAAGTCACTTTGTAACATAACAGCAAAACATTGTTATAATCACACCAATTGCTAATTTAACCACTCAATTAGTCTAAGATGAGCACAATGTGACAATTTCCCTTCTTTAATGAGAAACCACTTCCCTCAAGTATACAGTTGTGTCAAAAGAAAGAACCAAAATAAAAAGCATTACCTTATCATCAAGCTGGTTAAATATGAACTCTATGACGACATCATCCTCGAACCCCAAAATCTCTGTCACCCGTTGAGTAATCCACGGCTTTATGACTTCGAGGTTTACTTTGGTCATATCCACCTAAAAGAAGCAAAGTCAAACAATGCCATCATTCAAAACAAATTGTGCCTTTTTTGGATGTTCCCCTGACCCCATCTGGCATTTGCTTAACTTGTTATCAAGCAAGCTTGGAAACAGCTTTTATTTTTACCCCACCACATTTTTTCCCATGGTATTACCCTGCCCCATCTGTGAGCCATCACTTATCATGGCGGAGGGGTGTCCCAATGATCCTTGGTGGTAAATTGTCTTTGGAGTTTATACCCTTGGCAGGCTCACCCATAGAAAAGAGGTCCGAGGTGAGAGACCCAACAAAATATAGCCCAGTCACCATATGATGGTTATCATACGTGGCAACTTTTGAAACCAGAAAAGCTTAGCAATATGCCGAGGTCCAGGGGCCGCAGGGCCCGGTTAGTCATATGTATATATATTTATTTAAAGTGACATGCAAAATCCAAAGAACAAGTGCAATAGGTACTGTGTTTATTATATGACTCGTGTTACTCTTTATATATATATAGTCGTACAAGGGGCAGGGGGGCAAAGCGTTTGAGTTCAGGGGGGAGGGGAGGGGACAACGCGTTTGGGTTCGGGGGGGGGGGGGGGGGTGTGTCAAAGGCAAATGATTTTTAACATTACAGCTACTTAAAATGAGGCTAAAAACATCATACAAATGTTGATCAATGCCAAAGATATACTTGTGAAAATATACCTATATTTCAACTTGTCAACCATGAAAATATTATGTTTGCTCCTATTTTAAGAAAACAACAGAATTATTTTACAATCAACCCAACATTTAATAATCAATCTTGTTTGAAAAGTACAATGAATTTTCAAGGTCAACCAACATCACTTTGTTTCCTAACTGACATCAGAAAAAGGTTTTATAGCATCTAAAATACCCAAAACACACGATATGATATTTTTAGTCAAATGCAAAACACCAATAAAAATGACTTAAAGTGTGCTGAAACTGCAAAAAAATGAAACCGGAAGTGGCCAGTTTCAGAAGGTCCCGCCCCCTTGTTCGTGGTGTCACGTCACGTGGTGTCTGAATGGCTTCAGATTCGGAGAACATGCTTTCTTGTTACTCATCCAGTTATGAATATGATTCAAATAGTTCTGAAGAGGAAAGTATACATGTTTGCAATCGATTAAATAATTTATTCCGTGTCATTTTGAGGCAACTGGGGGGGAAATGTTGCACCCAAAAAAGTCAGAAGATGGCGACAAAGCTCCGTGTGGAAATTGGCTCAAAATTTTTGTCACAACACACAAGGATTCACCATCGCATTATTTATGTGTTTTCATTCTAATTTCGCCATCAACACAATGTTTTCAGAACAAACAAAGTACCGCAAAATGCATTGACGTGATTAAAGGACTGTTACAGTGAGTCCTTTCTCGGTCAGGGGCGTTCCTTCGGTAGCGTGACGTGAGAACTCATCACCAACTCAAAAACAAGACTTCCGGAATATTCAGCGCGGGTCTTAAAACGTAAAATATAGCTATATGCGGTGGAATCTTTGTATATACGCTCAGTAGAAGTCATTTGAAGTGATTTCAGAAATTATGGACACAAGTTGTCCAAAGGCGTCGGTTGTCTTTTAAGACATTGTTAGTAACTTCAAATATACACATCTAATCGACATTCCTATGGGTTGACAAAAATAGCTATCAAGAAACTCAAATTACAAACGTGCATAATTTTCACCTTTTCTTGATCGAAGTATAACTCCTGGAAATGCTTGGGAGTACAGTGAAACCTCAACTTACAAACACCTTATCTTACAAACTTTTCGTCTTGCAAACGTCAAATTTATGAAAATTAAACTTTAATAAGCACTATTTTCATAACACACACCCACCACGGCTGGCGGAGTGATCTTCGGCGCAAGCACACGACCGAACAGCACTAGAGGTTAAGTTACCAAGAGTCCTTATGGAAGGTGACTCTCCTTCCATAAGCCATCAACGACCATCAAAAAGGTAAATAAAACTTTATTTTACAGCACAGTTTATTTCTTTAATTACAGTCCTCATGTAATGCGGCTCTTTCCAAACAGCAATTCCCTTTGACCTTCGAACTCCAACGCCATTCCATCAAGCCATAAATGACCATCACAAATGTAAATAAAGTGACTTTATGATACAATGCAGTGTATTTCTTTCATTACAATACAATAGCACATTTATTATACATAGAATAATGTATGTTGTGTGTAGTTTTAAGGCTTATTTAGTTGAAAAGTATATTTTATGGAAACCCGGTTACAGATTATTCCCATTTTAATGGTTTCCTATGGGAATATTTTTTTTTAGATACACACTTTTCGCCTTACACACTCTGTCTGGGAACCAATTAAGTTCGTAAATTGAGGTCTCACTGTATTCCTCGCAAAAACGACTGTAGTTTTCTTTCAGATTTCACTTTTGGATTTTTATCCACCAGATGCCATTATAAGACAATGATAAAAACGATGCTACCTCTTGACTCTCAATTCCAGGAAAGACTCACGTGCATGGACATTTCATCTAAAGGAAGCTAACAGCTGGCACTGTGCCGATTGCCTGTTCTAAATTTTGATGCTATATAGTGATCTCGTGTTTTGAATGAACGTTGTGTATTTAGTATTTGGACGATTTTTGACTACAATAAGTCAAAAATCGGATTATTATTATTGGAAACCATAATCTTCATTAATAAACCGTAACCCGGAATGGGATCATGAAAACCGTACTCATTACGGCAAAACCGTAGTAGTTGGCATGTTTGGCTTTTAAGTTATTGGACCATGTTTTCCACAGCCTGAGCATGGCTCAGTGAGGCCCTCATTTGGAGCCAGACCTTGAGGTTGGGGTCAAAAGAGAGTCATTCGTGGCCAGGCTGCACGCAGGGGGAATGAGCAGGCACCATGAATTTCACTTCGCATCCCTTTTGGGCCCCTCATCTATTGCGTGAGGAGCCCAAATAGGTCGGATGCAGTGAGCTGGGCCATGGCCAAAGGCGGTCCAATTCACGAATGCAGAGAGCTGTGAGCTGTAGGGACATGGAATGTCACCTCTCTAGCAGGGAAAGACCATGAGCTGGGGTGTGAGGCAGTGGGTCCGACAAGATACAGTCGGGTGCGCATTGGGCTCTTGTGGCGATTCCAACTCCAAGGGGAAAACACTTATGAGCCTCCCTGATAAGGTACATCAAGAGGCGGTGAAGAGGAGGCTCCGATGGGAAGTCAAAACTCAGATTCAGGAGGAGCATTGTGGTTTTCATCCTGGTGGTATAATAGCTGCTGTACAACTGTGGCAGGGTCATCAAGGGCGCCCGATAGTTAGCTCAATCGGTCTATATGTATTTTGTGGACGAGGAGAAGGCGTTTACTGTGTCTTGGTGAGTTTATGGGACAGAACCCCCAATAGGAGCCATTCATTCTCTGTACAACCAATGTCAGATTTCTCCACATTGTAGGCAGTTAAGTTGAATTATTTTCAACTTCAAGTGTTTGACTCTACCATAGTAGCTGGCCCCTTGGCACCAAGTTTGTGCATAAACCTTATGGAGAGTGTTTTCAGGTGCAGCCAAGTCTCAGTATTGCATCTCTGCCTAATGTTCGCTTCCTAAAGTCGACTAAAATTACATCAGTTTTATTGATTCGTTCTCTGTATTGATTAGATTTTGTGACTGTGTGATGGTTCTGTAAATTATTTGCAGAAAGATTCTAAATGATATACACAATTTAAAAATACAACTAAAAAAATCCTACTTATGTGTGAGCATTTAAACTTTTGAGAGCAAAGGACAATTTCTGACTTGTTTTTAGAGTAATTGATTCAATGACTTTGTGTTTTAAGGCTCCATAGGAACAATGTGTAGAGTTGTAACTGAGACAACGCTACAAAATACTTGGACCATGGAAGGAAAAATCTCCGGTGTAAATTTTTCTGGCACTGTAGTTTTGTAATAATACATTCCATGTATAAGCGCCTTTCAAAACTCTTAAGGTCACTTTACAGTCTATTTTTGTGTGTGTGGGCATGCGGGCATGTGTGCGTGCGCTTCCGGGTTAAGTAAACGCTGGCCCGTGTTGCTGACACTGCTCACCCGCAAAAAAAAATTATCCTGTGACTGTAAAGCGTCCTTGAGTTTTGAAAGGTGCATATAGATGAAATGGATTATTATTATTATTACTACTACTTTGGACATTTTCAGCACAATATCTTTCCACCTGCCCCCTTTCTTGACAGAGGAGAACACAATATGTCACCTTATGCCATTTCACTTGAGTAGGTATTATCTCAAATCGCCTTGTTTTTCCAATCGTCACTGGGGGTGGTCAAGTAGAATTGGCTCTTCTGCAAACTCATCTCTGTTTGCATTCATGTTAGTACATGAGTGCACCAAAAATATGTTACAAATCTTGAGTCATGAACCCTGTTTAATAAATTTCCCCATTGTGGGACGAATAAAGGTTTTCTGATTCTGAATACATCAAATTAATCCTTGAGAACGCATGTGTTGAAATATCAATGACTCCAACAAAACTAAGACAAACAGGTAAATGGTTTATACCTTCTTGTCGAGACATTCTGCAAATTTCAGCTGCTTTAACAGTTTCTTGTGTTTGTTACTAAATCGGTTGTCTTGCTCCGCACTCGTGCCCTGTAAACAAATCAGACGAAGTACACAATGTCACAACAAGGAGGGTAGTGATGGAATCTTGTAATCTTTTAACATGAAGATTACGAGATGTAGTAATGCACTAAATGTACTCTTGAGACAATTCAACAACAAAGAAGCTACATTTACAATCTGACATTTTTATTGTCTGTTGGAAGACAGAAGGGACAGAAAAAAACAAGGAATAATGGCACACACAGTAAGTTGAGGCACAACATCCAAGTGCTCACATTAAATCTTTTTACTTTACAGAAGTTGAAAAACAGCAGCTACGTCAAGCTAAATAATCTGTGGAAAGGGTTCATTTATGTGTACTTTAATCAATTTTGAAGTCACCATTTTGAACAACATCTGAAAAGACATTGTCACATTTTTACTTTTGTCAGTTTTATTCTATCAGAAAAATAACAAATTACACCGAACTTTAGTTTTAAAATTGGCTGATGAATGTACGTACTGAATAATTATTTCAAGAACTACTTTCAACTTTTGCTTGAGTCAAATGATTTTTAAGGTTGTAGCAGTTGAGGAAGGAGAACACACGATTTACTGGAGTACGTCTTTATTCCAACTCCTAACAAGTGGATCTAACTTGAACATGGGAAAATGCAGTAAAATATATTATAACCACGCCCTTGCTGGCTGAGATACATGGTTTTAGTGGCCGCCACAAGGTAAGGGTATTCTTGGAAGAGAGTACGATTTCCCCCCCTCTGGTACCACCATATGCAAGGCCAATTTAATGAAGTGTCACTTATTGGGATCGGGTTGAAAAAAAGTATCCGAAATTCAGAGAAATAAAGGACTATTCGCACACCCAGGTTACAAATTAAAAGATGAGGGGAAAGTCTGGTTGTCTTTATCGGGTTCATTTCATAGGATTAAAAATATGAAATCGATAGCAATGAGCTAGCATTAGCTCAATTGACTGATTATTGCTCTTAATCTGGAAATTGAAGAAAAAGCAGCCGATATCAAGCATTGCGCTGCACAGAGGCCGGAATGAATGTGTCAATGGTTTGATTTTGCAGGAGACATTCACTCTACGCGTATATTCTCGGACATTTCGGTGCTGCGGCAACGCGCTAAAGGAGACGGAAACGATCGGCCACCCGGGCGCCATCTTACTTAGCAAAGGCTAGCGGCTTTCATGTAACCGGCTAGCAAAGTTCGTGTCATTTTCACGTGAATGTAACTCGAAACGCAATTAGAACTCGCGCAACACCACTGTACAAGTTTATCTTTCGTTTTCTAACACACGAGAGTATTTGTTGGAAGAGTTTAACCAAATATCGAGCAAAATACGTTGTTGCCACGCACCAGTTGATAGTCGGTGCCCAAAAATACAAGGTAACTCAAGAGCGATAGGCCCAATAGGTAAACGTCAAATTAACAACGTTAACAACAGATCATGACCGAAACATATAAATCGGTTTTACAATGACTACGTTTGTCAGAAACTTACGCGGAAGAATCCCGCGTCCATGGTTGAAGAAAGTAGATGTTAGAAAACCACTGAGTGAAGACGTGTGACACCAGCCTCGTGAAGATTGCGATCCTGCAGGATGCAACACGAATTACACTGACTGAAGCAGCCTGCCGAAAAACACATCCATTCGTCCGAATTTCCCCTTTAATTCCCTGACATAAACAAAACGTGTGTCGTGTATTTGACGCACCGAACACACGCATGCACTTTGTTACACGTGTGTATATTTCGCACTTTTTAAAGCCTATTTTTGTGCGGCTCCTTTAGTCCAAACACATATCTTATCACTTGTTTTTGTTTTTTGCTTTTCGTCAAAATTTCACACAGGGGGAAAGCACTTGTAAAAATATAGGTCTACAATTCAGAAAGCGTCTGAATATTTTGGATAAGAGTGGAGGGAGAAGCACACAGGTAGACTACATTTTGTGTCCGCGGCGCCATCTAAAGGAAATCAGTGACTGCAAAGTAGTGGTTAGTGAGAGTTTAGCCAGACAGCATAGGTCGGTGGTGTGTAGGATGACGAAGATGAAGAAACCAAAGGCTGAAGTGAGGACAAAATGGTGGAAGCTGAAAAAGGAAGAGTGTTGCATGACATTTAGGAAGGAGGTAAGACAAGCACTGGGTGGGCAAGAAGTCCTTCCAGACCACTGGCAAACTACAGCAAACATAATCAGAGACACAGGTCTGAAAGTACTTGGTGTATCGAGTGGGAGAAAGGTAGATAAGGAGACTTGGTGGTGGAATGGGGATGTGCAGGAGTGTATACAGAGAAAGATGTTAGCAAAGAAGTGGGACACAGAGGATGGACGACAGTAGACAGCAGTACAAGGAGATGCAGCGCACGGTTAATTGACCATGATGTTTGCAGATGACATTGTGATCTGTAACAAGAACGGGGAACAGGTGGCGGAGAAACTAGAGATGTGGAGATATGCCCTCGAAAGGAGAGGAATGAAGATCAGTCACAGCAAGACGGAATACAGTAAAGTCTCGTTATATCGATATCAGTTATAACGATAGTACCGCTTATTACGATATTATTTTCATTTCCCTTGCACATTTCTAGTCTTTTTATGTATAATTAGTACCGTTTAGTACGATACCCGGTTGTTACGATAATCCGGTTATTACGGTGCTCCTTTTCATCCCCCGCCGGCCATTTTTGTTGTTTACATCGATATATCCGTCGCGCCATTGGTCAACTTGGTCACGTGTCTTGTTACGTGAGCAGCTCTCCCGAGCAGACGCCATTTTCAGACGGCAGCTCGTGTGTATCAGACGGCTGCTCGTGTGTCTTCAACAATGGACTGTTTTGGATGCCATCAGAGCAATTTCCAAAGCGTGGAGCACGGTGTCCGAAAACACCATCAAGAACTGCTTCCGTCACTGCAAATTTGAAAATCCAGGGTGCAGTGAGGAAACATCTGCAGCTAACGAAGAGGATGACGACAACATTCCTCTTGCAGTGTTGGCTGAAAAGCTAAAAGTCGCCGACATTGCATCGTATGTCGCAGTCGACAAAGACATTGCGACATTCCCAAGCTCATCAGATGCGGATATCGCAGCGGAGGTCAAAGCCAAGTATGCCACAGTAGATTCCCGTGATGATGATGATGCTGATGACGATGAAGAAGAAGCGACTGAATGCACACCTTTTGCAACTTCGACAAAAGCGTTGCAAGGGGTTGCGGACACGCGATCTTTCTTTGAATCCGTAGAAAATGCATCCGTTTTTTTAGAAACGTTAAACAAGATGGAAGTGTTCATATTAAAATATAAAAATGGGAAGCAGAAGATTGATGACTTTTTTAAATAGCTTACATACATACTAATTGCAGTGTTATGTACATGTACTGTTACATGAATGCAAGCGTTTTTTGCAACAATGTTTGTTGTTTTGTCTGCTGAAGCGTCATGATTTTGAAAATGACTGTACATTCCATACTGTGCATTAAAGGGCAACCAACATCACTTTTTGTGTTTCTTGAGTCAGTCAAAAAGCTGTTGTAACGTCACAGCTGCGCGCCGGCATTCTATTCAGCCACTCTCGAACGTCACGTAAGTTATGTAAACGTTGCAGTTTTGGTTTTTCATCCATGTACAGTATTTAATTGTGTTGCATCCAGATATCTTTATTGTTTGCAACAATCACTGTTCTTCATATGATTGTACATGGCGTTCGTGGCTTCGTGTGAATAGAACTTGACGATTTAGCATTGGTTGGTTGCATTTTTGAAAGGAAATAGTCATTAAAAAGTGCAAAGACGTTTTTATTTTATGCACAACTTTATTTTTCACTTCACTACTGTACAAAAAACATGTTAGATACGCAATCCATGAACCCAATGATGAAATTACATGCCATAACAAAGATGCCGCATTTACGCACCCCCCCCCCCACAGGATCGGATATATCGATAGTCCCGGTTATATCGATATTTTTCCGGATTCCCTTGCGTATCGATATAACGAGACTTTACTGTATATGTGTGTGTGAATGAGAGGGATCCAAGTGCAAGACTGATGCTACAGGGAGAAGAGATAAAGAAGGTGGATGATTTTAAGCATAGGGTCAGGGTTTAAGTTGTTCTATCATGGTGAAGACAGAAAGAGAAATGGAGTTGGGGTTATTTTAAAAGAGGAGTTTGTTAGGAATGTCTTAGAAGTAAAAAGAGTATCAGATAGAATGATGAATCTCAAGCTAGAAATTGAAGGCGTGATATTCAATGTTGTTTGTGGGTATGCCCCACAAGTAGGATGTGAGCTGGCGGAGAAGGAGAAATTTTGGTTGGACTTTGATGAAGTCATACAGAACATCCTGAGAAGTGAGAAGGTTGTAATTGGTGGAGACTTCAATGGACATGTTGGCGCAGGAAACAAAGAAGATGAGGAGGTGACGGGCAGGTTTGGACTCCAGATGAGGAACGCTGAAGGACAGATGGTGGTTGACTTTGCTAAGAGAATGGGAATGGCTACTGTGAATACTTTCTTTCAGAAGAGACAGGAACATAGGGTGACCTATAAGAGTGGAAGCAGAAGTACACGGGTAATTACATTTTGTGTCAACGGCGCCATCTAAAGGAAATCAGTTACTGCAAAGTAGTGGTTGGTGAGAGTGTAGCCAGACAGCATAGGTTGGTGGTGTGTAGGATGACGCTGGCAGTGAAGAAGATGAAAAAAACAAAGGCTGAAGTGAGGATAAAATGGTGGAAGTTGAAAAAGGAAGAGTACTTGGGGTCAACTGTCCAGAGCAATGGAGAGTGTGGAAAAGAGGTGAAGAAACGTGTCCAGGCAGGCTGGAGCGGCTGGAGAAAAATGTCAGGTGTGACGTGTGATAGGAGGGTTTCAGCGAGGATGAAAGGAAAGGTGTATAAATGGTGGTGAGACCAGCCATGATGTTTGGACTGGAGACAGTGCCACTGAAGAAAAGAGGTAGAGGAAAAGAGGTAGCAGAGCTGAAGATGTTGAGGTTTTCTTTGTGAGTGACCAGATTGGATAGGATCAGGAATGAGTACATTAGAGGGACAACTCATATTAGAGGCTTTGGAGAGAAAGTCAGAGAGGCCAGACTGAGATGGTTTGGACATGTCCAGAGGAGAGAGAGTGACTATATCGGGAGAAGGATGCTGAGCCTTGAACTGCCAGGCAGGAGACCGAGAGGAAGACCGAAGAGGAGGTTTATGGATGTTGTCAAAGAGGACATGAAGGCAGCTGGTGTGAGAGAATAGGATGCACAAAACCGGGTTAGATGGTGGAGATTGATTCGCCGTGGCGACCCCTGAAGGGAAAAGCCGAAAGAAGAAGACTAAGTGTCACCATTTCCAAGACATGATTCTTAATGATTTTCTTTCAGCATCACAAGTGAGTGAGTCATGCCACACTGATGTGACGTTTTACGTCCCATGCATCAAAGTCAGAAAAAAAACCAAAATACTAAAATAAAAAATTACTGGGTACATTGGCCTGTCCCAAGCCCAAATCTAAAAAAAAAAGAATAGAAAGCTTGAAAATACGGTACATTTATAAAACACCAGAAAAGTGTGGAGTACGGGTATCCCTGAATGTTTTGCTCTTGTCCCAATATCAAATTGAATCTCAAATAAAACATGAAATGTTATTTTTTTCATACGATTAAGACTTTCAGAATTTAATTCAGTGTGTCATGGCCAAAATGCTTCAAACATCAGTTCCACATTAAGGAGACAACACCATGGGACAAACCAAGAGACAAACAAAACAAAAAGCAAAGCTCTTGAAGACCACACAAGGGTTTTCTTGAGCAAGTGGTAGACTGGTACTGCACCTACTCATGTTTCTATGATTGCAGCTGAAGCTACGATGGGACTAGCTGCATCCTTTGACCACCTTTACCACAAATCCAGCTTGAACCTTACACAAGATTGCACATCCAGCAGTAGCTGTATGAACAAATCCAAGTAAATTAAACTTGAGGCTGGAAAGTGCTGTCCATGTTCAGAAAAATACTGCTTCAAATTTGTAATACATTTGAATTAGTACACAAACTGACCTAAAACAGTAGACTGAAAATCAAAATCCCAGACAATGATTATCATGATTCTCAATGCAGGGGATGCAAAGAAAATTTCAATCAACAAACAAAATGACGCTGTAGAAAACCACATACGTAGTTTGTCTTTGTTGGGTCAATTTTACATGTATCTGTATTTATGGGACCTGCCTAAACTGTAGAAGGATTTGCATTGTGAAGCGCGTTAAATGATCTTCACAGGACAAGGAGGTGTGTCCATGATGCAGCCCTTGACTAATAACCTCATGTGCACTCAACCGCGTGGGAATTGGATTGGATTGATTTGCCTTTAACTTGAAGTATAGTAAACTTATAGTACTAATTGAAGTTTTATAATACTGATCTTTACTCCATTAGTGTATAGAGTTGCACATTGGTGCTTTTTGAATGCATTGTGGTTTCCATTCACCTGCTAAACAACTAAGATCTCATATCCATCCATCCATTTTCCGTACGGCTTATTATTCATTAGGGTCGCGGGGGGTGCTGGAGCCTATCCTAGCTGTCTTCGGGCACGCAGCTGGCAACCTGAATTGGTTGCTAGCCAATTAGCAGGGCACACAAAGACAAACAACCGTCACTCTCACACATAGGGACAATTTGGAGTGTTCAATCTGCCTGCCATGCATGTTATTAGAAGGTGGCAGGACACCGGAGGACCCGGAGAAAACCCACATGGGCCCAGGGAGAACACACAGGGAGGCCGGAGCGGGACGCGAACCGTCGACCTCTGCACTGTGAAGGTGGCATGCTATAAGATCTCATATAATAATAATAATAATAATAATAATAATAATAATAATAATAATATTAATAATAATAATATTAATAATAATAATAATAATAATAATAATAATAATGATAATAATAATAAACTATATATATATATATAACAAGGTCACACTCTCAGAGCCAAGCCTCAAATCCAAGGTGCATGATTTCTTCTTAAATTATTATTAAATCATGTTTCTAAACTTTGGTCCATACAATACGCCTTAAGAATAAACATAGCTCGTACATGAATTGATATGCTAAAAATATCCTGTGACTGTGAAGTGACCTTGAGAGTTTTGAAAGGCGCTTATAAATGAAATGTATTATTAGTATTAAAATGTGTCAATTACATATCCCTGGTAATAGTCTTTACTTGCATGGAAACATACCTAATTATTTTAGATGTAAATTTCCAAATATTTAAACCTACCACAGTGTGGAAAGTATGTGTGAGACATTGGATCCAACTGAACCCTACTATGCACAGTGTGGTAACAATAGTCAGTGTATAATAAATGAAATATTCACTGTAAGATTTGGTTTTAAGATACATATACATAAATTCTGTCTTTGTCTTTCTGGTTTTCACTTCAGGGGTTGCCACCGTGAATCAGTGTCCTCCATGTAAATGACTTCAGAAATTCTAAAAAGGCAGTGGAAATGAGGACCAATGTCGGATTTCTCCTTGAAACCACACAATTGACGTTCTTCCCAATCACTTTATTAATGAGTCTTCAACAGCTGAGTGCAATTTCCCTCCACTCAATGACCATTTTCCTTATTTCCTCCTGCACCAATTCCACATGATGAGTCTGTTGGGTCCACCTCAGAAAATAGCCTGTGAAAGGATAAACACTGAAAATGTGACACAGAAAATGAATTATTTTTTTTCTGTGACCATTTTGTTCTGGATTTCTTCCACAACATCTTTCAGCTTAAAATTTAATGGGAAAATGTTTGCATTTCACTCGAAAAATGAATGCTAATCTGATCAATACCTCTGCCATTTTTTATGCTTGCAGAAATTAGCAAATCTTGAATTCAAATCTGAACCAAAGCTCACCCCTCCATAGTTGTAAAGATTGTGGATGGACTGAAGGCCAAATGGCCAGTTCATTGGGCTCATATAGTGGGTTAGTGTAGTGCTCTCGTTCCGTTGATTTCAGCAGGTCCCAAAACATACAATGAGTCTTGTCCTTCACTTGGAGAGCACAACTGGGAAGGAAGGCCAACAGTGGGATTTCAAGGAAAATTCTGTACATTAGTGAAAAAGGGGGAAGCAGAACTGACCGTTCCAGGTCGCTGTTACAGAGGAAGGTGCCGTAGTTCGAAGCATAGGCCTCAGTAGCCAGCCTGAGGAGCAGAGCTTCAGAAAAGCCGAGTGCAAGGGGGAACTGGCACCATAACTGCCACACACAGTCCAGCAGCAACAAGAACACTGGACATTCCTGCTGGATACGAGTGTGGGAGAAAGCTGAGTGGGAACATCGCTGCTGGAATGGGTGTCCTGCCTGCAAGGTGGACATACAGTATGCAGCCATGAATTTGTGTTGAAAGCTAACATTGACATAAAAAATGCATTGACAACTACGGCCAGCTAGGAGTCTTCAATTGGATTGCATTGGATTGGATGTACCTTTATTAGTCCTGCAGTGAAGAAATGTACATTTCACAGCAGCAAAGTTATGAAAGGAAGAGGACAGGAAAGAAGTAGAAAAACAAAATACAGGAGCTGCTGGAAAAGCAGCCACTCTCGCGGCACCATCTTAAAGTCAAAAGAAAAAAAAAAACTAAATAACTAATAATATGACAACAGAAAGGCAGAGAGAGTCATTCATCCTTAATAACTTTCTGTACCCTCTTTGTTGCATGAAGCAGTTCTATCAATGTATTACCAGATTATCTCACTAATTGATGGGAATAAAAATAAAAAGTAGTCCAAGATGGCGCCAGAGTAGGCAGCCGTCAGCAAGTGCTCTCACGAGCCTGGCTTTTTTTTGGTCCTGTTTTTGTGTTTTCTTTTGTCGCTTTGAGTTGTGCGTAATGTGGAACGGATACCGATTGTTTTTCAGCATTTTTGGCCACAACATTTATCAAGGAGGAGAATGCTGAGCGGTTTCGCCTTTTCGGCAGCACGAATATGCCAGCACTGTTTTTGATTTGGGAGGAATGTCGGTGCCATTTGATTGTCTTTGCTGGACAGCTCTGGGGTGATTGTGCTTTTTTGCGCCGGTAATGGGCAGCATTTTCACAGGCCCGATGTGTTCAGCGGAAGGGTCGATGCTATTGGACTCTGCGGCTGGATGGATGCATGGTCTGCGATGAGAAGAAAGGAGCGTCAGCGCAGAGCGCCGATGCATATGTGGAACTGTCGTAGCTTGGAATTGAAGCAGATTTACGTGGGACGGGGGATGTGTAAATATTTATTTTCGTCAATGGATGCTACACCTTTGTATTTGCTTTCAACATTTGGCTTGTCGCAGACGTGCCCATTCCACCATGACGTCCCTGATCCACTGGTGAAAAGGACACTTTGATCTGGTCCTTTTTCACCTAGAACTGCTTCATACAACACAGAGGGTATAGAAAGTTCTTAAGATTGAATGGCCCTGTCTTTTGTGTTGTGTCAAATTATTTGTTATTTATTTTGTTGTTTTGACTTCAAGATGGTGCTGTGAGAGTGGCTTCCTTTACAGCATGTCGTGTATTTTGATTTTCTTCTTCCTTTCCTCTTACTTTCATCACTTTCCTGCTGTGAAATGTAAATTTCTCCACTGCAAGACTAATAAAGGCTAATCCAGGCTAATCCAAGCCAATCCAATCCAATAACTCACAGAAAGGCTCTACTTGACAGATTCACACCCACAACCTTGTTGCTTGAAGCCACAATTTGTTCATACTGATCGAAACATTAACATTGATGAACATTTTGTTTTATGAAAGTAAAACTACCAAAAAACCTATACCTGTACAAAATCCTTCTCCAGAAGTTTCAGAAAGCCTTCCAATGTACGACAACTTGGGTCCACAATGAGTTGTGCAAGAGTGCAAATAAGCAGTGTGGAGTCTGTCCCCTCAGAGCCGTGCACCAGGACTGAGTGACCATCTCTTGGTAAAACAAACAGGCATGGTGCATGTAACAATACTACTACTACTACTACTACTAATAATAATAATAATAGTAATAATACTGATAATGACTACTAGTACTACTACTACTACTACTACTACTACTACTAATAATAATAATAATAATAATAATAATAATAATAATAATAATAATAATAATAATAATAATAATAATAATAATAATAATAATAATAATAATACAGAGGCATACTGAAAGTGCCAACCTCTCCACACACTCTGCCAGCAGGCCAGCAGTTGACATCGCAGTTTGGACATGAGACAACCACTTGGAATTTTCAAGCTTACTGAGCCAGCGGTCCATATTAGGGGACTTGTCACCACAGGCCTCCACCAGCTTGATTAGACTCTCCTGGAGTGTTTTTCCCCTGTATCAACAACATTATTCTCAGTCATTTTGTGTACAGTAGTTTTTGACCTTTTATTGATAAATAGTTTTCCCAGTTTCAACATCAGATGAAGTAGTGTAGCACCCATCCCCTATTTAGGAGTGAAAAAATTGGCAAGCTGACTTGCGCTTACGTTGATATCAGGATATGCCCAGATTTTCACATGTGCCTTCTGTGAAAGACTGAATATTTTCAAGCAATTTAATTTCTACTCCTGCCCTATCAAGGATTGAGCTTTGCTGCTTTGATTGACAGCAAATTAACTTGGCTTTGCTTATGCCCAAATGGCAGAAAAGACCATTGTGTAACTATGTCAATTCACGTGTGTTTGCGCAAATCCCAAATCTTTGACCAGCCCTCCTTCACGCAGAGTTCACCAGCTTGCCACACAAGATTCACTGGGCAGAGGGAAAAGAGCCCAAAGTATCATACCCACACACCTTTCCATGTGTCTGTGTAGTCGCTTCCATTTACTGTAGCATGATTTGGACTCAAACCCACCACCTGTCATCTTGGCTTGCTGCGCCTGCTGAGCTGAACGTGTGTCGATAATAAAACCTCTGTCTGAGTCCTCGATCACTGTCTGCAAGAGGAGCTCATCTTCTAAGCAGCGCTTGCGGTTGGCTCCTGTCAGTGGCTGACTGCTGCGCAAAATGACCTGAAAATGGGTTTGGGGAGCTTTTCAAATCCATTAAGGCTACCGTAAATAGAAGTTACAGGACGGTGCCGTTACCGTGCCATTCTTCCTGTGGTGGTAACATAGGACAGGGAAGCGTCCTCCGTGTCTGAATTTGGCAACCTTTTTTAGTGCGTCATCCCCAATCACCTTGGGAACAATGACAGCTTGAGGGTAAGAGGCGCATACTGAATAGTCTTGGTTCACTGTGCTCAGTCTCCACTTTTCATGCTGCAAACAGAGAGTCCAGCACCATCAAGGCTTGGCAATACGACTGAAAACAACAGGAAATAAAAGCGCTCGCAGCACACACAGTGTGTTGGGGCTCTTTTGTGACATTTACACAAAATGTAACGGTACAACCTAGGTGGGTAGTTATGTGCTTTATTCAACAACATAAATCTATGCATCCATTTTCTACATCGCTTACAGGTGAGCTGGGGGGCCTACTCCAGTTGATCAAGATCTAAGGCTACACCCTGGACTAGTCAGCAAGTAGTTCTCCAATCATACGATTTTTGAAATTTTGAATTTCATACGATTTTTGAAATTTTCAGACTTCCGCATGTCATGATCTGGTTGGCGACCAACGGGGGGCGCTGTCGGCCCCGCCTGCACCTGCACAGGTGCTGGTCGTCCCGATCAGATTGGCGAACAGCGGGTAGCGACGTCAGCCCTGCCGGCAGCCTCGCAGGTGCTGGTCGTTAAGATCAATGACACTTAAAAGGACACCTGGCACGATCATCCGGTGCCGATTCATTGTTTGTTTGCTGCTTGGTTGCAGCATGCATCGTGTACGTGTTTGTTTAACCTTGGCGGGCTTTTACTTTTGGTCTTCTTTTGCTACTTTGTATTTTTTTTCCATTCAGATCATTTTGATGTTTTACATTTTGTTCCTGCTGACTTTATTTAAATACAATTTGTCAAACAACCTCCTGCTCCCTCCTGCCTGCTTTTTGGGATCCGAACCCGCCATCACCACCTCGCAAAAGCGTGACAGAATGAATCGGCCAACGATCGGATCCCGCAGGTACATCGGACCCGTCTCATTTCCACCCTGTGCCTGGCAATGCTACGTCCACGTTAGCGCAAGCCTCGTCGAGTTTGAATTGCGTCACTCGACGAGCCGCAACGTCCACGTAAACGTCCGGCCGAGACCTCCTTCCAGGTGGCCGTCCAGGGTGAAACTGGGTGACTGGCATTGCACGCCCACGTCCAGCCACGCTGTCGTCGTGCATGACGAATTGAGTCTCATCCACGACGAGCCGTGCAACGTCCGGGTCAACGTCAGTCCGAGACCCCACTCACCGCTGGATCCCGGAGCGGCTCTGGACCCGTCTCGTTCCCCCGGAGCCGGGCATTTCACGCCCACGTCGGCGTCCGGCCGAGACCTGGTCCCATACGGCCGTACGGGGTGCCATTCTGCGCCTGGCAGTCGACGTCCACGCAGAGCCATGCGCCGTCGCGTGAACGTGCGAGAGGGATCGCACTCACGCCCACGACGATCCGTGCCGCGTCTTCGTCCACCCCAGGCCGAGTCCCGTTCCCATCAGGCCGCCGCCCGTCGTATGCTGGAGAGGCAGCGGTTGCCCTCTCCACCGACCGTTCCCTGGCGAGTGGACCTTTTGGGAGACTGTTGGGACTTCTGGAAGCAGCCCCTTGAAGCGGGGGGGGGGGGTACTGTCATGATCTGTTGGCGACCAACGGGTGGCGCTGTCGGCCCCGCCTGCACCTGCACAGGTGCTGGTCGTCCCGATCAGATTGGCGAACAGCGGGTAGCGACGTCAGCCCTGCCGGCAGCCTCGCAGGTGCTGGTCGTTAAGATCAATGACACTTAAAAGGACACCTGGCACGATCATCCGGTGCCGATTCATTGTTTGTTTGCTGCTTGGTTGCAGCATGCATCGTGTACGTGTTTGTTTAACCTTGGCGGACTTTTACACTTGGTTTTCTTTTGCTACTTTGTATTTTTTCCATTCAGATCATTTTGATGTTTTACATTTTGTTCCTGCTGACTTTATTTTAATACAATTTGTCAAACAACCTCCTGCTCCCTCCTGCCTGCTTTTTGGGATCCGAACCCGCCATCACCACCTCGCAAACCGTGATACCGCATATATTTTGGCCCACTCTTCATGGCTTTCACGAGGCCAAGATTCCCAACCATTATGCCGGGGCACATACTTGTACCGCGAGACCTCTTACGGTACGGTGTGGGAAGTTATCTAATTTCTGGTAATTGGTGAGAAAATGATTTCTTCGTTACAAACAAACAATGAATCATTGTCTGTCAAATTATTTTCACATTTTTTTTCAGCGTGCCATTATTTGTGTACAGTCCTGTTTTATTGGGTTATTTATTTTTAAACATTCTGTTGAATCACAATTCAAAAACTGTCTGATTCTCAATGGCTATTTTCAATTCCTTTTTAATTTTTAATATAATTTTGTCAGATGGTCGTTATTTCTTTGAGGATTATTGTTTTATTTCATTAACGGAGAGGGCATCAACAATTTTGCCCACGTGTGTACATCCTGCAGCACAAAAGAAATTATTTGTACTTTTTTCATTTAGTTTAAAATTATGACTGGCCATGTATTGTATATTCAAATTCATTGGCTGAGCGTGCACCTGCATCTCTACTTGCAGTTAGACACGTGGAAGACATAAATTCCCATATTTCCATGCATATTCGAGGCACAATGCAAATTACAGTGACATTTCTGTGCAGTAATAACATTTCTCAGCTCTCGCAGTACATTTTAGACGGAATAGCTATTATTAAACTACTGAGTAACCTTCCATATGAAGGTGTGTCTTCATTATGTATCCCTCTATTTCTGAAACCCTTATACTCATTTGAGCAAGATGCCAGTTTTTTTGTTGTTCAGGAGAATGTGTTGACATGTTTTGCCAAGCACTTCATGAAAATAGCATTGTTCTGCAGCGGAAGCCAGTCCTTTAGGATGACTCCCTGTTACAAATGTTAGGTTGCTGTTGGTTGGTAAAGCTGTAAACTGGAAGAGGGAATTTCCACATTCTTGACCCCCACTATCTTCTGTTTCCGTGCTATTTTCCTGTGTTTTTTGGCTCGATGTTAGAAAAACAGTGGCAAGAGACATTGTGTATGAGTATTTTCAATCTTACAAGTTCCTCCATTTCATTGTAATGTCTTTCGGGGGTTGAGAGGCCCCACCGGTCCTGGAGGCTGGCATTGGAGGGCTGGTAAAAGAAAGGATACATCTCTGCCACACAGTTCAGACAGGACAGGGTCTGGGGAAAACAACAGTTAATGACGAGAAACTAAACGATAAACAGTTGCTTCTAGGTTCCATAATGACAATTATTATTATTAAAAATACTGTACATCCTATTAATGCATCACATTTCGATGTTTCTGTTCAACCCACTGGACACTTTATGAAATACCAATGAGTTCATGTACATACCTCAATAGATTGTGCAATGTTAAGACACTGCTCCATGCCTGGGATGTCTAGCTGGAGCACACGCAGATCTTTACACTTGATGACGATGGTCCCCGATGATTCAGTAACCCTTTATACAAACACATAGCAAAACAATGGGCCCCTCAGACCCATATGACTGATTCGTCTTTTAGATGCCCAATCTTGACCTGAGCAGTGCAGAAAATTGGACTTACACAACCTTTTTACCAGTGACGTGCAGTCAGGGGAGGCAGGTGAGGCCGTGCCTCACCTGTCATTATGGAAATATCCAATGAAAACATTAAACTGTTATATTTTTTTAGTAAGTTCTCCTCCATTTAACTTCACAATTTTTTATTTTTTTTTTCAAAATCGCTGAATTTTCACATTTACCGTTCAAATACTAAGTGGAGACGAGCGGTGAAGTAGCAGCCGGCTGAGCCTCACCATGGACTGCGCAATGACTATGCGAACTATGCTGGCTTGCTCTGCAGTGAGACCGCATTGCTGTCCCTCTGCAAATCGCTATTAAGTGTTCAAAAACGTTTAGTATATGAACTCAATTTCTACAGTTTAGCTGGTGTATATAACGTACAGTCACTGTACATTATAAATACTGTAGTACAGTGTTTATTTTAATTTTATCAAAACTGTGCATAGATGAGGCACACCGTTCTCCTGCCTCATGACAGGGGGAGCTTGTGATTCCAGAGATTCTTCTTGCGACTCCTCGGCTACATAATAATAGAATTAGTGACAGCAAGCTACTGTAAACAGTTAGCAAGTTAAGTGCAACCATCCAGTCATTGTTTTCGTGTTGCTTGGCCTTATTTTCAGAATGGAGGATTACAATTGTAAATTGAAAGATTTTTCTAAACTCAACTTTCAATCGAAGCAGGAGATAATAATTAAAGGAAGACCAACACCTGACTGGATAGCTCACAAACGGCGAGGGATGGATGTAAATCTCCTGGACAGCTTCTCAGCTTTTTGGTTCAGAAGGATCTCATTGAAACTATTCCTGAGGCGACAAAGTTGCTCCAGCTCGTGCTCACTGTTCCAGCTACTACAGCATCAGTGGAGAGGTCATTGTCAGCACTGAAAAGACTGAAAACATACAGTCGGAACAGGACTGATCAAGGACGACTTTCCTCACTCGTAGTGATCTCCATTGAGACAGAGAGACTTTAAAACTGAAGAAAGATAAGGAAGGAGGATAAAGAAGTTATCGATGCCTTTCTTCAGAAGGAGCGGCGCATGGACTTCATTTATAAGAAAAGGTAACACGATAATAACTTTTTTATTATTTTTTTCCTTGCTACTGTTTGTATGTATGAAGAATGCTGAAATGACATTTTAACATTTTAAACAAAACACGTTAACTGTTGCCGATCAAATGGTGAATAAACTACTCTGTAGAGTTCATGTTTGTAAACGTCATGACGTGACGTCAGTGCCTCACCAGCCATGAACCTCACCGCACGTCACTGCTATTTACATGGGCCTTGTGCTTGCTGTAAAAAACGAGCTCTGCAGCAGAGAAATAGAGCTGTTAGTAGGTAAGCAAGCCATACACACACGCGCACACACACACACACACACACACACACACACACACACACACACACACACACACACACACACACACACACACACAGACACACACACACACGCACACACACACACACACACACACACGCACACACACACACAGACGAAGGCAAGGTAGGGCTGTTGTAATCAAACATGTTTCCTGTGGGCTGTATAGGTGCAACAAACTGCTGACATATTGCAACACAAATGAGCCTCCAACCTGTTGCTGCGGTCGGCATTAGGAAAGTAGTTCAAAAGGTTTTCCACACTGCTTGAAACACATTTGAGGAATTACGTTGTTAGATAATGAGTAGTTTAATTACCATATGATTTAATCAAAGCTAGAAATATGCCGCTCTATTATTTTAATGTTATGAGGTGCAAATATTATACATGCATGCTTATTATCGAAAAGTTATTCTGTTTCCTCACCTTTTCTCAACAGCATCAATATTTCTGAGGAGCAGCAGAACCTGCTGACAGCTTTCCACCGCCCTGTCCGAGAAGAGCAGGTGGTGGCCTGTGATGCACAGAGTACCCTTGATCGGAGTGTGCAGAGGCTGGTGGAGCACAACATCTTCTACATTCGCTGTTTTGATGTGCTCAGAAAACTCCATTCAACCAAAGTCAATCGCCAACCAACCTGCAGAGTAAATAAAGTGCCTCAACTTGAAATCACTTCCTCGCCTACACAAAAATGAAAGAAAATTACAGTGATGCTCCTCCTCTACGTCCTCCCCTTGCTCTCTCTCGCTCGTCTGTATCTCTCTCGACCTAAACTTAAATAGAGTGGCTCTCCCAACCTGTGAGCATAGGCCCGAACATGCGTGCATATTCTCAACATTGTTGCATGCTGTAGCATGAGTGAGTGCAAGAGTTATAAGTGCATTTCCTCCTCAGAGTTCAGACTCTCTCTCTTGCGTTTACGGTTGTGTATGCAGAGGTTCGCATTTAAAAAAAGAACGCGATGAAAATCTATTGTCAACATTTTCTTACGAGTAGTTTTTTAATTAGTATTATCATTGGATAATACCACCGAGCCTTTCTGTGGAATATTACCAAGGCAAGGCCCCGAAAAGAAACGTCAAAGTGCGCACACACGCACAGACGTTTTGACTGAGATCGGAACTTGCAATACAATCATTAACCACTAGATGATGTAGATGAGTACAAACATGAAATTGAAAGGGTGAAATGACTCATGGCACGCTGAAAGTGTCAAACCATTTACAGTGGACGACGGCATGAAAATTATACACAAATTGGGAAAACGTGGGGGGGATTTATTTATGTATGCCTGTCCGTCCGTCCGTCCGTCCGGTCTATCTATCTATCTATCTATCTATCTATCTATCTATCTATCTATCTATCTATCTATCTATCTATCTATCTATCTATCTATCTATCTATCTATCTATCTATCTATCTATCTATCTATCTATCTATCTATCTGTCTGTCTGTCTGTCTGTCTGTCTGTCTGTCTGTCTGTCTGTCTGTCTGTCTGTCTGTCTGTCTGTCTGTCTGTCTGTCTGTCTAACGAGCGCTCTCTAGAAGTTGCACACGCAGTCAGCACTGGCGCGCCGTGTCCCGAGTTGGAGTGCCCATTACCTCGTACCTTTTTGGGGACTCTAAATAGCCAAACGATAAATTTTATCAATGCTCTACATTTTCGAACGGTCGCAGTTAACCAGTGCTTGCTCAGACATTGATGACGGCCGCTTCCCTAAAGCGCAGATTAATTTTAGAAGAATCGTTCTAGGCCTCCCTGCCCTCACAGTGAGACACGGGGTACATCTGCAGCACACACAAACACTATCTTATTGGAATGGACTGGTTACTTATTTGTGAACGTAAAAAAGTTTTAAAATGGAAATAAATACATGTTTTATGGAGAGCTGTCCGATCGTGCTGTCCGATCAGCCCCTGTGATGCACCTTGCATGGTGAGTCGTTATGATGATTACAATACAAATGGGTGAGTTGAATCCACAGCGTTTCGTTTGAGACGACCATTCAAATTCAATTGTGTGCTTATGGCGAGCGAGCCAGGAGGATTTTTTTTTTCATCCTCCTCAGCCCAATCAACTCTCCAAATGAAAAGGCCCAGATTTCCCAGCCGCCCGAGAACCCGGCATCTTCACAGCAAGACCCTCGAGCCGAGCTCCCGATGGGCCGCCACCACCCGTGGGCGCCCCGACCCCACCGTGAAACCTGCCGCACCCTGATGGCCGACATCGTCCAATTCGCCTGGCGACTCTGCAACTAGCTGCATCGTATATGTCCACGATCGCACATCGTCGGACATCGCTTATGTCCACGATCGGACATCATATATGTCCACGATCGGACATCGTCGGACATCGCTTATGTCCACGATCGGACTTCGGGAAGACGCTTCATGGCCGACACGGCCGCCGACGTCAGCGTTCTTCCTCAGCGTCCTGCAGAGCGCCATGGCAGCGCGATCAATGCCACCGTCGCCGATGACCCGCCTGTCCGTGCCCGGCAGCATGGCCAACCCCACGCACCTTCGTCCTCACAATCCCTCATCGATTCTCCGATTTGACCGATCCCAGCCGAACAACTCACGGTGAGAAGACCTTCCGGCATCGACTCAACGGCCGCGAGGAAAGTTTCCATCGATCGACTCAAACTGGCAGTCGTAGGGCACTCTTTGCCGTGCTCCCGTACAACGACTTCAGGCACCACGAAACCTCCTCGGCAACCTCCCCACCGACGCCTGCCATGCCCGGTGACCGTCATCTTGCCTGGCCTCACCATGTCGCAGAATTACTTTTGTTTTTATTTCTTTTTCCTTCATCGTTTTCACCGACTTCGGATCCAGGAGGGGAGCCCTGTTGCGACACACGAGTGTATGATTTTGAAGAGCTGTCGCGGGACAGAGAGATTGGGCGAACCACGGGGCAGAATAATCTCCGACTCATCTCGGACTCACGCCCGGCTCATGCCGGGCGTCGGACGGATATCACGGCACGACTTGCTCGACTCCACGCCGCGATCAAGCTCTGCGCGTCATAGTATTATGCAACACACTTCAAATGTTTACCACTGCCTTACAAAATAAAGTTTGAGCTTTCTATCATACGTAAGTAGGCGTCGGCGCAGAGGGCGGTGACTGTCTCCATCCGCCTATAAAGGAAGTGCGGCGGACCTTTTGCGCGTCAAAAGCCAAGTGTCCGGCAACAATCTTTGTGAAATCCTCGCACCCCCTTGCTGGCATGGATTCCAAACATTCTGCAGACGAGGGAGACACGGAAAGTCTGGACAGCTTGAAGGCACTAACGGAGAAACTCAAATTAGAGACTCGCCGGCCGTCATATCTAGAGTGGCAGGAGCGGCTGTTGAGCGGACCTTGGAGGAAGAAGAATCCATCCACTTCACAGCAACGCGACCGCGACCATTCGGCATCAACGCGTCCAATATACGTACTTTGCAAGAGCCCAAGAGCCGTTTAAATTTTCGAAATGAACAAATGGCCATCAGTTTGTCCCATTTTAC
This sequence comes from Hippocampus bargibanti, assembly GCF_051943395.1. Lineage (NCBI taxonomy): Eukaryota > Metazoa > Chordata > Actinopteri > Syngnathiformes > Syngnathidae > Hippocampus > Hippocampus bargibanti. The sequence goes on along the minus strand of NC_142742.1, from coordinate 15,958,590 downwards.
ATTGCATTTATTATTCAACTGTAATAAAGCAAACAATCATTTGATTAAAAAATAGCTACAATGTCGTACTTGTTGGCCACTATAAAGTATGTAAAAATCATAGTCACTCCTGTGAACCGTCTAGAACAGTGGTTCACTGAGCCCTATACATTATTGGAAAAAGGTGCATGTTTTTTTGTTTTTAAAAATTCCAGACACATTTATTAAAAAGAGAAAAAAATTACACACAATTAATATCATAAACAATGTTTTTTTCACTATGAACAAAATGAATGAAACGAACCATATGAACGAAATGAACCGGCCAGGGATTGCCGAGCACGCAACTAATTGACATGTTGAGTTGGGCATGTCATAATCCCCATGGTAGAGGCTCTGTCCAATCCCCGAGACAGATTCACCAAACCCTTATTGCTCGATCAAACCCAGGTTAAGAATCACTGGTTTAGAGCGTTCAATCAGCCGAGGTGTATTTTTCATGGCCCTGGAGAAAACGTAGGAAGGCACAGGGAGAACGCAGAGACGGATGTCTCAGAGCATTTTGATTCAGAATCAAAAAGTCATCAAAAAAGTGTTTTTAATGTGTTTACTGGTGTATTGGATTGGATTGGATTTGCCTTTATTAGTCTCGCAGTGGAGACATTTAGATTTCACAGCAGCAAAGTTATTAAAGTATGTCAGGATTTACAAGAGTGGAATGTTACATTCATTCAACAAATATGAGAGGACTCATGTTGATTTCAATACTTGGTGGTCCAGATTAAAAAGGTGAACGGATCACATTTTCCAGGTAAGGGTGGACCAAGAGCGGTCACATGTTGTCCACCCTTCCTTGTGTGTGATGGGTAAAATCTTATAAGCAGCTCTCAAGAATAGGTGGTTCACCTATACCCCTGCAAAATCACTACCACAATAAGGATTCATTTGAAAGTGAAAGTGAGCATGATTGTCTTGTGAATTTTAAAAATACATTTTTGATTCTCCAATTTGTACTTGTAGCTGCATGCTGATTATGTCAAGAAAAGTTGTGCAAAAGTAAACGGAAAAATGTCAACAAACACTTTTACTGCCATTGTTGTCATGATCAGTATTTGTTCGCTGTGTTTTTGATATTGAAATGATTATCTATTCAAACTCAATTTCCAGACCTAAATAGTGTTGACCTCCAAAATGGTGGTGTGTGATGTCACGAGAAAATTATCGATTATGTTACCACAACTCTTCTTTGAAATATGAAGGCTCAAATCTCGTCATTCACCTCAACTAAAATGTTTTCTGTTTCTAAAACATTGGTTCTATTTCTCGTTCCCCCGTTTCAGAGGGACATGCAAGACCAGGACAACCATCTTGCCCGACAGTTGATCCATCTTCGTGGGGAGATCAACAAATTGAAAGTGGAGCAGGTGTGCGAGCGTCACAAAGAAATGTTGGACAATGCGACGTATGAGCTGGAGGAGTGCGGCGAGGAATCCGATCTACTTTGTGACATCCCCATGAAAGCCACCTTTGCTCTCTCCACACCACTGAAACATCTGGGCCTCACGAAGATGAACATCAACTCCAGACGTTTCTCATTGTGTTAAAGCCTCATCCATTCGTCCTAATGATGAGTATTGAGTTCGACTTGACTTCCATCAAACGTTGAGTGCTATTTACTCTTTGGGAGGTCCACAGTGTCAATAAAAGGAAACTGTAAGCTATTTGCTGTATGCTTTGTGGTGTCACATGCGGGGAGAGTTCACCAGCATGTACAGTACATGTCATTAACACAAATGCACTATTGCACTGGATGAAGACTCTCAGCACACATTTGACTTATTATCAGGTACAACTGCACAATCTAATAAATGTGAGTGATCAATTTTTAAGGATGATCATGATCAATTTTTAACTGTCATTTTTCTAGAGAGGTTGTAGCAGCAATCCAGACGCGGTGGTCCGAAACATCTGTGGCTTTGACACTATAGATGACGCCTTCAATTTTCTTAGAAAAGAATTGGTGAGTAGGGTTGCGTTTGTGGTACTTGCACCCGTCGACCAATTAATTAGGTACACTTCCAATATACGTACTTTGCAAGAGCCCAAGAGCCGTTTAAATTTTCGAAATGAACAAATGGCCATCAGTTTGTCCCATTTTACATTGCATTTATTATTCAACTGTAATAAAGCAAACAATCATTTGATTAAAAAATAGCTACAATGTCGTACTTGTTGGCCACTATAAAGTATGTAAAAATCATAGTCACTCCTGTGAACCGTCTAGAACAGTGGTTCACTGAGCCCTATACATTATTGGAAAAAGGTGCATGTTTTTTGTTTTTAAAAATTCCAGACACATTTATTAAAAAGAGAAAAAAATTACACACAATTAATATCATAAACAATTTTTTCACTATGAACAAAATGAATGAAACGAACCATATGAACGAAATGAACCGGCCAGGGATTGCCGAGCACGCAACTAATTGACATGTTGAGTTGGGCATGTCATAATCCCCATGGTAGAGGCTCTGTCCAATCCCCGAGACAGATTCACCAAACCCTTATTGCTCGATCAAACCCAGGTTAAGAATCACTGGTTTAGAGCGTTCAATCAGCCGAGGTGTATTTTTCATGGCCCTGGAGAAAACGTAGGAAGGCACAGGGAGAACGCAGAGACGGATGTCTCAGAGCATTTTGATTCAGAATCAAAAAGTCATCAAAAAAGTGTTTTTAATGTGTTTAGTGGTGTATTGGATTGGATTGGATTTGCCTTTATTAGTCTCGCAGTGGAGACATTTAGATTTCACAGCAGCAAAGTTATTAAAGTATGTCAGGATTTACAAGAGTGGAATGTTACATTCATTCAACAAATATGAGAGGACTCATGTTGATTTCAATACTTGGTGGTCCAGATTAAAAAGGTGAACGGATCACATTTTCCAGGTAAGGGTGGACCAAGAGCGGTCACATGTTGTCCACCCTTCCTTGTGTGTGATGGGTAAAATCTTATAAGCAGCTCTCAAGAATAGGTGGTTCACCTATACCCCTGCAAAATCACTACCACAATAAGGATTCATTTGAAAGTGAAAGTGAGCATGATTGTCTTGTGAATTTTAAAAATACATTTTTGATTCTCCAATTTGTACTTGTAGCTGCATGCTGATTATGTCAAGAAAAGTTGTACAAAAGTAAACGGAAAAATGTCAACAAACACTTTTACTGCCATTGTTGTCATGATCAGTATTTGTTCGCTGTGTTTTTGATATTGAAATGATTATCTATTCAAACTCAATTTCCAGACCTAAATAGTGTTGACCTCCAAAATGGTGGTGTGTGATGTCACGAGAAAATTATCGATTATGTTACCACAACTCTTCTTTGAAATATGAAGGCTCAAATCTCGTCATTCACCTCAACTAAAATGTTTTCTGTTTCTAAAACATTGGTTCTATTTCTCGTTCCCCCGTTTCAGAGGGACATGCAAGACCAGGACAACCATCTTGCCCGACAGTTGATCCATCTTCGTGGGGAGATCAACAAATTGAAAGTGGAGCAGGTGTGCGAGCGTCACAAAGAAATGTTGGACAATGCGACGTATGAGCTGGAGGAGTGCGGCGAGGAATCCGATCTACTTTGTGACATCCCCATGAAAGCCACCTTTGCTCTCTCCACACCACTGAAACATCTGGGCCTCACGAAGATGAACATCAACTCCAGACGTTTCTCATTGTGTTAAAGCCTCATCCATTCGTCCTAATGATGAGTATTGAGTTCGACTTGACTTCCATCAAACGTTGAGTGCTATTTACTCTTTGGGAGGTCCACAGTGTCAATAAAAGGAAACTGTAAGCTATTTGCTGTATGCTTTGTGGTGTCACATGCGGGGAGAGTTCACCAGCATGTACAGTACATGTCATTAACACAAATGCACTATTGCACTGGATGAAGACTCTCAGCACACATTTGACTTATTATCAGGTACAACTGCACAATCTAATAAATGTGAGTGATCAATTTTTAAGGATGATCATGATCAATTTTTAACTGTCATTTTTCTAGAGAGGTTGTAGTTTGCAATGATGTACAGTTGGCATTGCATCATACGGTATTTGGGATATTTATTTTGGATAGAGTCAGAACTCGGACTATTCCTCGATATGAATAGCCCGGTTGAGAATTGTAAACATTGACACATAATTCACAAGAGAACTGTTTGAATATGGACAAGTCTTGTTATTCTTCTTTTCCTATTTACTCAATAGTAGAAGGTCTGAGAATGTAATCAAGTGCCAAATATTTACATTAGGTCTGTATTCAGACTATTTATGACACTACAGGCTCTATTTTCTATAAGTCTAGAATGGTGAATGGGGTAACTGCATGGAATGGTGTTAGACATTCGTATATACTTAACCATTATGAAGACACTCTAGTGGGGAGTGTAGCTCATAGGTAATGAATACAGAGGGTTGTGTTCGGAAGGGCATCCGACGTAAAAGCTTGGCCAAAACAAACATGCGGATCAAACCTCGAAAGATGGAGGACACTGATTTGGTGTGGCGACCCCTTGAAGGGAAAAGCCGAAAGGAAAAGAAGAGGGACAACTCATATTAGAGTCTTTGGAGACAAAGTGAAAGAGATGCAAGGCTGAGATGGTTTTGACATGTCCAGAGGAGAGAGAGTGAATATATCGGAAGAAGGATGCTGAGCCTTGAACTGCCAGGCAGGAGACCGAAAGGAAGACCTAAGAGGAGGTTTATGGATGTTGTCAAAGAGGACATGAAGATAGCTGGTGTGAGAGATGAGAATGCACAAAACTGGGTTAGATGGAGGACACTCATTCGCTGTGGCAACCCTTGAAGGGAAAAGCTGAAAGGAAAAGAAGACCTTGTCAAAGAAGAAATTAAATATGCATATGCAGCATTATGCCCTGGTGGTTAACTCTTAATTGAGGGGTTCTAATTTCAGAAGCGTGGAGTTTCCATCTTTCTCCGGCTTTTTCCCACACCACAGAAACCGGCGTGGTTGGTTTTTGGCTGACTTAAATTGTCCATAGGTGTGCATGTGAGTGTGCATGCTTCTACTCTATGTCTGTGAGTGTTCTGTGATTGACTGGGGAAGAGTCCTCTGTACACCCCCACCTCTCAAAGAGCAAAAAGTAAAATATAAAACGGGTGAATAGAAGAAACTAACTATGCCTTGGTAGAGTACGGCCTCTGTGTTAAAAAGAACACCGCAAAAACTACCGGAGATTACAGATTATAACGTGCCTCGACACCTCCACTTTGGAAATGAAATTTAATCAGAAAATTGATATAAGTAGCCGCGTTGTACCTCAAGGCCTGATTTATCAGTAAGTGTTCACAATAAAGTGTTGCAGAAATATATTTTTCTTGCCACTGTGATATAGCCCTCAAATCGTTTCCCTTGACATTTTCCCCAGATATTTCCATTGTTATTTAAAGAGCAGAGGCTGACACTTGAGTTGAAATAAAGCACATGTCACAGAAAAACCTATCAGTATACTTCATTTAATCGGGAGGCACCTTTAAATCTTATATGCGGTAAGGCTGCCCTACAGGGGTTTTTGCCTGCACCTGTTTCGTGAATGTGGGAGGGGGGAAATTGGAAAACTTGATGATAGTATCAAACGTTGACTGTATAATACATGCAATTTCACATCATACATACAGGTTAGAGAAAACTGTTGTGCTCGAAAAATGGAAATACGTTTGAAGTAGGATATTTTTTCTTCACATAGCGTCCCAGTTGCGCCAGGTTTCTGATTTATGACATATGAGCAATGCACACTTGAGTAGGCCATTTGCACACTCATAAGATCCACATTTTATGGTATAATAATAATAATAATAATAATAATAATAATAATAATAATAATAATAATAATAATAATAATAATAATAATACATTTTATTTCAAGCGCCTTTCAAAGCTCTCAAGGACACTTTACAGTCAAAGACAAACATAGATACAATAATAAATAAAATGCAATAAATAAAATACAATTATAAATAGAAACAAGAGATAGAACTACACAGAAAATGCAATTTTAAATACTGTAGGTAGGTTTTGAGATAGGATTGTCAGAGATCTTCGCTCGGACGCTGTGAACAAAGGCTCGAACACAGGAAGATTGTCTTTTGCTGCCAGCAGGGGCACATCTTTCATGAAGCCATTTCATGCGTGAAGAAGCTTCAACGACTGGTGCCCCACCTCTGCAGCCCTCTGCCAAGCTATTTATTGAGAGTATATGCAAATGTAGGTGATACATTACTAAAACACAGTCTTCTTGATTTGAATACAACGCCCCTGGATGTCCCATGGTACACGCACCAACATCTATAAACCAACAGAACATAACCATTTTAATGGGTTGTCTTTCCATGAACTGATAGATTTGTAACCTGGCTCGTGAGCTCTTCCTGTGAAGGAGTTACCAAGTCCTAAATTCCACCCAAGGCCAGATCTCCTACCTGAGGATGACAGTTTAACAGGCTGTGTCTGTTCACCTTAGATCACAGGTGTCAAAGTCAAGGCCCGCGGGCCAAATACGGCCCGCCACATCATTTTTTTCGGCCCGCGAAAGCAAATCAAACTTGTTAAATTCCATGATGATTGCTAAAATCTGAGCCAAAATGTCATATTTTTGGATGTCAACCACAATAAAAGTCATTATTCTTGACTTCAGATTTGAAAACGAGTTATTCATTAATTTGCTGTGTGCTCTATATGTAATATTTGAAGGGATTTAAACATTCTAATGGGTTCCCCAAATTCATACGACCCTCGAGAGGAAACCATAACTACAACGTGGCCCGCGGCAAAAAAATGACTTTGACACCCCTGCCTTAGATTGACTACGGATTTTATGTGCTTCCATTGTGGGCCTCGTGCTCGGCCAACTAAGCATACAACTGGATGGAACTTTTAAATATGAGAACTTCTATTTTGTCTGTTCTCTATCAGGGATTCATCCAGCAATTATCTGTTCTATACCCACTATAAATCGCAAAATTAAGTCTTGAATAATGGTTACATACCACAAGGACACGAGCATCTGCCGCAAACATCTGAGCAAGGCACCAAACTCCCAAAACTGTCCCTCCGTGACTGGTATCTATATGCTTGCTTTGTTCCTCTGTTTTTTTGTCTGCAAACAATATCGAGTTGCCGCTCAGTGGCTGTGTGAATTGGAGTCTGGGTCTACACAGTAAGTTTTCCTTGATCAACAGCCAGGATGTCGTCTGCCTTTTACCAAATATCAGATGGCATAGGTTGGCACGCCCCTGTGGGACAGAAAATGGGCGTGCAAATAGATTCAAATCATATCACACAAAATGTCAATTCTAATACTGTATAATATATGTGCTTCCTCAAAATATTTAAAAAAAACAGTGTGCAAGGTTACAGGTCTTAAAAAGCTATGTGCGCATGTACACGCGCGCACACGCACACACTTCCTGCCAATACAGGCGCTCTTGTAACAACTTGTCACCACAAGAATAACGCTTTGGCCTACAGCAGAGTTAGTGGAACGGTACAACATGACAAAACCTCTGTTTGATATTTGCCTTTCTTTTTATTCAGTAATTTACATTCAATACAGGGAAGTTATTGAACATAAACATTTGCAGACCAATTTCATTTTCTGTGTAGCTACAAAACTCTATGACGGCCTCTTAGTTGACTTTTTTCTAATGACTCATCATCACCTTGACCTTTGCAAGTGTCCAATGACCTGTGAGACATTCATCTATTCACCCATTTTCCAATCCACTTATCCCCATATGAGTTGTGGTCATGCCAGACCCTATCTCAGCCGTCATGGGCAGTAGGCGGGGTACACCCTGAACCAGTTGCCAGCCAACCGCAGAGCACAAATAGACAGACAGTCCTTCACACTCACAATAAAACAAAGGGAGAATTTAAGAGTGTTACATTAACCTTCTGCGCATGTTTTTAGAATGTGGACGGAAACAAGAGTACATGGAGAAAACCCACGCAGGCACAAGGAGATGTGACTGTAAAACGTCCTTTAGAGCGCTTATAAATGAAATGTATTATAATGTATGTATGTATAATAATAATAATAATAATAATAATAATAATAATTATTATTATTATTATTATTATTATTATTATTATTATTATTATTATTATTATTATTATTATTATTAATAATAATAATAATAATTATTATTATTATTATTATTATTATTATTATTATTATTATTATTATTATTATTATTATTATTATTATGCAAACTCCACACAGGGCCTGGATCAAAACCATGAACCCTGCCCTCTGAGACCAGGAACATACTTATTTGCATGTATTAAGATTCAAATATAGGTGCTGACTAGGAAATCCCTTGTGTTGGAAGAGAAATGAAAGTAAAATTATAATGAAAGTACAAAAAAGCACATATACACCACAATGTTATTGTTTTCTTGGAAGGTAATAGCAAAAGTTCCTTTGTAAAATTGCTGTCATTACCTCGCCAAAACGCTTGCACACTAAGCACCTGTTAAATGTCTGTAGCGCAACCAATATCCTCTAAAAGACAGGAAGCTCTCTTGCCGCTCTCAGCTACTTCAGGTTTTGCATATGTGTGTGTGTGCGTGTGCGTGTGTGCGTGTGTGTGTGTGTGTGTGTGTGTGTGTGTGTGTGTGTGTGCGTGCGTGCGTGTGCCTGCACATGCATGCGCGTACAGACGCACTTAAGCACTGTCAGACATATCTAAGTAGATAGACAGATGTAAATATGGTCACATCCACGTACGTAAGTGGTGAAAAGTGATTTCTAAATATCATCGTTTACATCCACCACCCATGGCGGAACTTGAACTCTGATGCGTGCGAAGACACATTTCCGACACAGAGGTGAGTATCACATTTGTGATATGTTAGGCTAAGCGAGAGCATAGATGAGCATAGAAACAAATATTTCCTACTATCCTCATACACATTATAAATAGTCATCAATTTTGAGAAACATTCGTACCTTTTGCGCAAATTCAAAATTCGGTTTTACAGCAGTGAGAACATTTTTGGTAATGTGTCATTTTTTTTGGAGAAATATAAATTTCAGTTTTACAAGAATAGACACATTCTTTTTTGGGTCAGTGACATATGACCAATTCAACAACCATTTGCAAATGAAACTTTGGAAAAAATAACAATATATTTTTGTTTTGGAGGCTTCGGGGGCATTTAGCTGTATATCACAGGAAGAGGACTCATCAATGGAAAATGTTGACTTTCTCAACAAGAATCGAAAAATGCTCCCCACTTGAAAGTACAAGAAAAGATAAACAGAGGAGAAGAAAACAGTATTGTAATTTGTTTCTTGGGTTCTTTGTCTGTGAATTTTTGAGACGTCGGAGAGAGACAAATGCTATAACCGACCCACTGTCCTGGTTCTTCTCCATTGGGGACCAAGTAGATCTTGAAACAACACAATGCGTAGAGCACATGAATTTGCTTCTTTTGTCACGATAAATTCAAGTATTGGAAATATGTTATTGGACAATATGACACCAAAAATAATCGAGTCAAGTTGCTCTTGGAAAAAATTGATTGGTTCATTACAAAGCTTCGAATTCCAACACAAAGCATGTTGTAGTGGCTACAAGACCATTCAGGAAACCTTATCATAACTGCTATATTTCCACTTCTTTAATCTGATTGAAATTCAATGTACCGGTATTCATTCGAGTGGCGCCTCAATTACACCGTTTTGGGAGCCAGTGGCCCAAAAATGCTCTTTTAATTTTATCATTAACTTACAGAAAAGATGGGATGTAACTGCAGCTCCGACTACTCAGATGCTGAATGGATCGAAAACTTGGATGACATTTGTGAGCACTGTAATTGTCCCCTACCTCCACGAGTAAGTTGCATTTGTGAGTTTTATTTGTAAGTACAACTGCTCGTGCATGCCAACAAATCTGCTCGTAGTAGTGTTTTTATAATTTCATGTTGAAAATAAGAGGAATGCAGAGACTTTTCATTCTTAAAGGACATTTTTGAAGTTACTAACAATGTCTTAAAGGACAACCGACGTCTCTGGACAAGTTGTGTCCATAATTTGTAAAATGGCTTCAAATGACTTCTACTGAGCATATTTTACGAAGATTCTACCGCATATAGCTGTATTTTACGTTGTAAGACTCGCGCTGAATATTCCGGAAGTCTTGTTTTTGAGTTGCTGACGAGTCCTCACCCTACGTCACTGAAGGAACGCCCCTAACCGAGAAAGGACATACCTTGCATCACCTCAATGCATTTTGCGGTAATTTATTTGGTCTGAAAACTTCGTGTTGATCCGTGTTGATGCCGAAATTAGAAGGAAAACACATAAATAAAGCGATGGTGAATCGTTGTGTGTTGCGCCAAACTTCTACAGTGTATTTGATGCTCGCTTACAAAACGTCCCAGGAGACAATTTCCACGGAGCTTTGTCACCCTCTTCAGCCTTTTTTAGTGACAAACATGAGTTTGTCACTACATTTTCCTCCAGATGCATCAAAATGACCGGAATAAATTATTTAATCGATTGCAAACATGTATGCTTTCCTCTTCAGAACTATTTGAATCATATTAATAACTGGATGAGTAACAAGAAAGCATCTTTTCCGAATCTGAAGCCATTGTTTTGATTCTCGAGCAAAGCAAGACGTCTTAGCGTTACACCACCAATAAGGGGGCGGGATTTGACAACACGACTGGTTGCAGAGCTTTCAACCGCTCTGGTCCCAAACTTTGGAACTCACGTCGATCCAACATCCAAAATATCGACTCTCTTCCCACGTTAAAATCCCATTTCAAACCCCATCTGTGAAAAATCGCATTCACGGTTTTGTTTCATTTGCTCTTTTATTATTTATAATTGTATTTATGTTTTTTTGTGTGTTTATTCCTCCATTGTTCTTGTTGATTATAAAGTGTCTTTGCATGCTTTGATAGGAGGCGAAACGCGGGATATAATAATAATAATAATAATAATAATAATAATAATAATAATTATTATTATTATTATTATTATTATTATAATTATTATAATAATAATAATAATAATAATAATAATAATAATAATAATAATAATTATTATTATTATTATTATTATTATTATTATTATTATTATTATTATTATTATTATTATTGTTATTATTATTATTATTATTATTATTATTATTATTATTATTATTTAGGAGGCGAAACGCGGGATATAATAATAATAATAATATTTATTATTATTATTATTATTATTATTATTATTATTATTATTATTATTATTATTATTTTCCTGAATTCCAGTTGGTGAATGTTTGATGTGTTGATAATGGCATGTACAATACAGTGGGACCTTGGCTTGCGAACCCCTTGGCTTACGAATTTTTCGGTTTACGAACGTTATATTTATGAAAATTTTACCTTGGCATACGAACTATTTTTCGGGATACACACAGAGCTGCCACAATGAGTGATGTGTCATTCGTGAACGAGCCCGTTCTCCTAACAAGAAAATGGTGGCCAATGTTTTTGTCCTCTATTCCCCGCCCCCAGTCTTCAGTTAAAGCCACGTGATTGGTCAAGAACGCAGCAGTGGGGCATGGGGTTACAGACAGAGAGAGAATGAGGCCGTTCTCCAAAAAACAATATGGCGTCTTCGGTTAAAGCCACGTGATTGGTCAAGAACCCAGCAGTGAGGGGGGGGGGGCTAAAAACATTAATGAGACAAGCAGACAGACAGAGAGTGAGAGAAAACACACACACACGAAAGGGAGATGACAGTTTTAAACCAAACAACAAAAGTGAAAAATAAGAGAAAAAGTGTAAAAAAAAGGTTAGAAAATGGATCTAAAACAGTGAAATTTAGACTCATTTGAACTTTGATATTCAAAATCAGAGTGTAGGCTGGAAGGTTAAAATATCCCATCAATCAGGCTCCACAATTAACCCACACAAGTCATCTGTACACTTGATGCAAAAAGCTATCAACCCAGCTAAACAGATCACAATTGATGAAGAACTAGATACAATTATCACAGAGAAAGCACCTCCAAAGGATCATTCCTCAAGATGGTGAAAGAAGCCTATGTTCCTCATCAAGGGTTTAATGCTGAGGAAACCGGACACTCCATTCCATCAAGCCATTAACTACCATCACAAAGGTAAATAAAATGACTTTATTTTACAGTACAGTTTATTTTTTTTTTAAATCATAAGATTATAGCACATTTATTATACATACAATAAGTTATATTTTTGTAGTTTTAAGGCTTAGAAAATAGAAAGAAGAAAATTATGTTTTATGGGGACCTGGGAACGGATTATTCTCATTTTAATGGTTTCCTATGGGAAATTATTTTTGGGGATACACACTTTTCACCTTACACACTCTGTCTGGGAACCAATTAAGTTCGTAAGCCAAGGTCCCACTGTATTCTATTTATGTTCATCATTAACGTGAATGCACATTTCCTTTCTTTCCTTGTCTTTTGTCACCAGTATACGGATCAACTAATTCCATATCCATCACGAGGTTCGCCACCTTCATATCCTCTCCCAGGTAACAACAAACGTTAGATTTCCTCTTTCTGTTGAATGAGATGCAACCATGAAGTGAAGTGTTTGTTCAACAGTAATGTGAAAATGAATATTCATATATATCCGCACAATTTTTAAAATTGCTTCCTTGGGTTGGATTGCATGTACCTTTATTCGTCTCGCAGTGGATAAATTTACATTTCACAGCAGCAAAGTTATGAAAGGAAGAGGAAAGGACATTCGACATTCGGGGACAGCCAAAACTGATTTTACAATTATTGGGAATGCTTTTGCAGAGAACCTGGCAGTGGCTTGTTACAGCTATGAACCCACCCATGATGGTGACCTGGGCTTTGAAAAGGGAGAGAAACTCAAAATAATTAACAGGTGACTTCTGAACATGTGAGAGTTTGTTGGTCTCAAACATTTTATTCCCATAACTGTGTTGTAAGTAGATGTTATTTTTCCAATATGAATCCTAATATGAGTTTGACCTTTTGTTTGATTCAAATATACTCTATTTTTAATCACTCCAAAAATAAATGAATATAGTCATGGACACAATTATTGGTACTGTACACCTTTGTTAATAAAAGAAAAAAAGGAATCTGACAAAAGCAAAGATCAATACAAATCCAATGAAAAGTAACCACTAATAATATCCATCCATCCATTTTCCATACCGCTTATTCGTCATTAGGGTCGCGGGGGGTGCTGGAGCCAATCCCAGCTGTCTTCGGGCACAAGGCGGGGGACACCCTGAATTGGTTGCCAGCCTATCGCAGGGCGCACAAAGACAAATGCATGCATGTTTTTGGAATGTGGGAGGAAACCGGAGGACCCGGAGAAAACCCACACGGGCCTGAGGAGAACATGCAAACACCACACAAGGAGGCCGGACCGGGATGCGAACCGGCAACCTCTGCATTGTGAATGCCGGTGTGCTACCACTCGACTACCGGGCCGCCCAGCACAGATAATAATTTCTCAAATTTTCCTCACCCAACCCAAAGACATGCAGACTTGTTTAATAGGAGAATGAAAACCACTGTGTCAAACACATGGCATGGGGGCAAGATCTTGTCCGCCACATCATTTTATATGGCTCGCAAATCATGTGTGTCAACTTCCATGATCCATGAAAATCTGAATCAAGATGTCAAAGTGTCAAGTGTAATAAATAACATTGAGATTTGGCACTCCAGTATTTATTTTTTCCCTTGAATCAATATTTGAACAAACAACAAACAGTAGACTGATTAAAATAATAATAATCTATCAATAAGATTTTTTGATTTGTCCGTTGTGAACAGGTAATAATATGATGGGATGATGAAACATTTTTTATTTTTCGTCCTTAGAAAAATTCTTCTGAGCAGCATTGTGTAGTTGGACGGTCATCGAAGTTATTTCCTTTTTCCGCACAACAGACTAATATCTGTCTGCATTCTTTTGTGAATTTGTATCCAAATTTTGAGGAATGTGAGATGCCCACAGGCAGAACGTTCGAAGTAACATCAGTGAGAAAAAAAGGTTATATGAAATTCCATGGTTCAGCACGACAATGCATTTTCAAGTGGGCACTTCACGCCATGATTAAATAATAAAATAAAATACAAGCAACAATAGTCTGTCACTATGGATGATTTATAATTGCCATTTTCCAATTTTGACAATTCTCAAGTTTGCACATTTGAAAGCTGACTCATGTTATCACTGTGTTTTGACAATCAGGGATGATCCAGAGTGGTACTTGGCCGAATCTATCATAACAGGACAGAGGGGCTATATCCCACACAACTTTATTGCAATGAACACCGAAGAGACAGAACCGTACGTCACACAGGCAATATCAACTGCATTGATGAAGATGTTGACCGCAAAACTGTGTTCTGCTACCTCAGTGCCATCCCTCCAGTCTAAAAAGAATAAGGTGTTGGTTTTCAACGTGAAGTATGTTGTGTGTTACAGGTGGTTCTTTAAGAACATTTCTAAAAATGATTCCATGAGGCTCCTGCTCGCTCCCGGGAACTCGAAGGGCTCCTTCTTGATTCGTGAGAGTGAGACAATCCCAGGTGATGGGCACGTGCTGCAACTGTACAGCAGTAACACACACAGTACTGTCCGAAAGGCATACACTTTTGGAAACAGATACAATTTTTAACACCAAACTGTCAAGTAGACATGTGTTTGACTTTTAAAAATAAAATTTTTGTTCTTCCTTCGATGAAAATTTCCATAATACTCTATGAATACCCATTTTAGTCTTACCTAGCTAGCCTTTGGGGGAAAAAGAGGAGCAGTTTGCTGGGGCAGGTAGATCGGCCTAATTCAGTGTAATTTCCAAGCTCTGTTTGAACTGGAAGGTTCGAGTCACGAAGGGAAATAATCAAAACTTCAAAACAGCAATCTCCAACAGAGGAACAATTTGGGATGGAGAAGAAGAGGTACAGTATTTATTTCAAATCAGTTTGCCGGCCTGTAGATCCAGTGGTTTGTGCGTCAACCCCACAGTTAAGAGGTTGTGGGTTCGATCCCAGCTGCAGCCTTCGTGTGTGGAGTTGTCCCCAGGCATGCGTGTGTTTTCTCAGGGTACGCCGGTTTACTCCCACGTTCCAAAAGCATGCATGACAGGCTGAATGAACTCTCAAAATTATCCGTTGGTGTGATGGTTGTTCGTCTCTGTGTGCCTTGTGATTGACTGGCAACTTGTTCACTGACTGCCCAAAGACAGTTGGGATAGGCTCAAGGACCCCCCAGTGACCGCTGTGAGGATAAAGCGGTTCAGAAAATTGATGGATGGACTGCTCAGTTTCCTAATATGTACTTTGAAACTGTGTTACACATGTAATTGTGTTTGTTCAAAAAAAGCTACTTCTGAAAAATAATTCCAAAAGTGGGTCATGATGGAATGGCCAAGGGAAAATATGAGCCAGAATGTGAGACGTGCGTAAAAACTGGTGTGTGGCGGTGAGCATTTTGCGGTCTTACCACTTCTCTATCTGCATTTTGGATAGAAAAGTACTGAGGTTGGGGCTCAAGGTTTGAGACCAAACATTTACTGACCAAGTTGGATAAAACATTTCTATGCTCGACACTGCTGATACCGTTGACGTGGCACTTGAACTGTTAACAAATGTAAATCTGGGAGGATACATTAATTTTGTTTATTGTGATAATTCGATTGTGACACCTAAGGGCAAAAAGAGAAAATAAACCCCCGCTTTTATTTCTATTGTAAATGTTTGCATCTTGTTTTTTTTTTCAGGGTCGTACTCCTTGTCAATTAGGGACTTTGACCCAAACACGGGTGAAGGAGTGAAACATTACAGGATCCGCAACTTGGACAGCGGTGGCTTCTACATCACCACTAAAATATCTTTCGATTCCATAAAGGAGCTTGTCCAGCATCATACACGTACATGTGATCAGTACTCCCTAAAAAGTGAAATTTATCGCTGCGTCGTCTTTCGCTGATCCACTTTATGTCGTTCAGGTGATGCAGATGGTTTGTGTACCAAGTTGGTGAAGCCATGCCAGTCGAGAGTTCCTCAGAAACCATGGTGGCAAGATGAGTGGGAGATCCCCCGGGAGTCCCTGAAACTGGTGAAAAAGCTCGGTGCGGGCCAGTTTGGAGATGTCTGGATGGGTGAGTCGAGCAACCACTCTGTCTGTGTTTGTCTGAGATTTACCACTGCATGGAGAATAGCACAGGCTCTACATTTTTTGCAGATAACCGTAGCTCTGTAATCTACGTTGACCTCTTTGTAGAATAATGCAAGAAATTAACCTTGTCAGAAAGGTCAATTCAGGCTCTATTAATCAACCTTTCCAGAGAACTTTCTACATTGAAGGAATTCTATTTTAACAATGGCAGCATGCCCGTCCATTGCTTAAGTTCATCCAGAGGCCAAATAGTTCTGCTGCAATTGCAATTACAGTACTTGGACAATAATAAGTCATGGCCCTTGTATCATTAATTGGAGAACTGTTTCCTCTGTAACCATCGCCACAGTGAGTATGAAAACATGACCTTTGGTTCAACTTGTCCATTTTTCACTCACTATTTTCCGACAGTGCAACCTCCAAGGTCAAACTCAAGCCACTCTATGACGCAGATCAACCTCTTGAATTGATTTTTGTTTTTTCCACATAGGACAAAACAATGGATGGATGCTTGGGTCAAATTTTCTTGCATAATAAAATCTGTATCAACAACTTTATCAGTAACTGTTAGTAAAAGAGCCACTCTTAATATTAAGAGAACAATACACTCGGTCGATGAGAAGGTTTCTTCAGCCGTCATCTGTACAAGTTTGTACAGATGACGGCTGAAGAAACCTTCTCATCGATGGACCACTCCTGTACGACTGAGAGCGACAGACGAAATACACTCGGTCCCAATTTGTGAGCTCATAGTCAACACTGATGCATTTTCATTTTCGTGCCGGGGCAAGTCTAGTTTATTGCTTTTATGTTCCCTCTAAGTTGTGTGTGTCAGCAATTGTGCACTTACTTCTCTCTCCCTCTCAATGCACCACAAATATCTGCAGCGCATTAACAAAAAAAAGAAGAAGCAATATATACTGAAAAAAATTGTTTGAATATCTTGGTGAGTTACCTACATCAAGTAATCGATGAGAAGGTTTCTTCAGCCGTCATCTGTACAAATTTGAAGGTTTCAGACGTTTCGCCTCCTATCCAAGAGGCTTCGTCAGCGAACTAAAGTCTGACTGGTCGTATCTGCCCTATTTATATATCCCTAATGTCCAGCCATGGCGGCGCCGGACACAGCTATGATAGGTTCCTACTCTCAGGGTGGGGGGAGCAGAGGACCACTCCCACTGATTGTTCCTGCATTCCTGACTAACGACTGGCCCATTTCCCCCACTCACTGGGGACTGGCCCATTTCCCCCACTCCCACCGGTATCACCTCATCAGCATTACAAATGTTGCCTAACCTGTTTTGCCTAAGCAGGCTATTGTATGAACGATCCAAATTGAACCTCACCCCACCAGACCGGTTTAATGAAGGATTTTGTTGTTTTATAAGAATCGCTTCTTTTACCCCTCTTTCAAACCATCTATGTTCTTTCGCTAAGATTTTAACCTCATTGTCGTCAAATGAGTGGTTGCTAGCTTTTAGGTGCAAATGTACCGCCGATTGAGGCCCACTTGTATTATCCCTGCGATGTTGATAAAGTCTTTTTTTGAGAATTTGTTGAGTCTCCCCAATGGCTTTTATTTCTATTGTAAATGTTTGCATCTTGGTTTTTTTTTTTCAGGGTCGTACTCCTTGTCAATTAGGGACTTTGACCCAAACACGGGTGAAGGAGTGAAACATTACAGGATCCGCAACTTGGACAGCGGTGGCTTCTACATCACCACTAAAATATCTTTCGATTCCATAAAGGAGCTTGTCCAGCATCATACACGTACATGTGATCAGTACTCCCTAAAAAGTGAAATTTATCGCTGCGTCGTCTTTCGCTGATCCACTTTATGTCGTTCAGGTGATGCAGATGGTTTGTGTACCAAGTTGGTGAAGCCATGCCAGTCGAGAGTTCCTCAGAAACCATGGTGGCAAGATGAGTGGGAGATCCCCCGGGAGTCCCTGAAACTGGTGAAAAAGCTCGGTGCGGGCCAGTTTGGAGATGTCTGGATGGGTGAGTCGAGCAACCACTCTGTCTGTGTTTGTCTGAGATTTACCACTGCATGGAGAATAGCACAGGCTCTACATTTTTTGCAGATAACCGTAGCTCTGTAATCTACGTTGACCTCTTTGTAGAATAATGCAAGAAATTAACCTTGTCAGAAAGGTCAATTCAGGCTCTATTAATCAACCTTTCCAGAGAACTTTCTACATTGAAGGAATTCTATTTTAACAATGGCAGCATGCCCGTCCATTGCTTAAGTTCATCCAGAGGCCAAATAGTTCTGCTGCAATTGCAATTACAGTACTTGGACAATAATAAGTCATGGCCCTTGTATCATTAATTGGAGAACTGTTTCCTCTGTAACCATCGCCACAGTGAGTATGAAAACATGACCTTTGGTTCAACTTGTCCATTTTTCACTCACTATTTTCCGACAGTGCAACCTCCAAGGTCAAACTCAAGCCACTCTATGACGCAGATCAACCTCTTGAATTGATTTTTGTTTTTTCCACATAGGACAAAACAATGGATGGATGCTTGGGTCAAATTTTCTTGCATAATAAAATCTGTATCAACAACTTTATCAGTAACTGTTAGTAAAAGAGCCACTCTTAATATTAAGAGAACAATACACTCGGTCGATGAGAAGGTTTCTTCAGCCGTCATCTGTACAAGTTTGTACAGATGACGGCTGAAGAAACCTTCTCATCGATGGACCACTCCTGTACGACTGAGAGCTTACACAGACGAAATACACTCGGTCCCAATTTGTGAGCTCATAGTCAACACTGATGCATTTTCATTTTCGTGCCGGGGCAAGTCTAGTTTATTGCTTTTATGTTCCCTCTAAGTTGTGTGTGTCAGCAATTGTGCACTTACTTCTCTCTCCCTCTCAATGCACCACAAATATCTGCAGCGCATTAACAAAAAAAAAAGAAGAAGCAATATATACTGAAAAAAATTGTTTGAATATCTTGGTGAGTTACCTACATCAAGTAATCGATGAGAAGGTTTCTTCAGCCGTCATCTGTACAAATTTGAAGGTTTCAGACGTTTCGCCTCCTATCCAAGAGGCTTCGTCAGCGAACTAAAGTCTGACTGGTCGTATCTGCCCTATTTATATATCCCTAATGTCCAGCTATGGCGGCGCCGGACACATCTATGATAGGTTCCTACTCTCAGGGTGGGGGGAGCAGAGGACCACTCCCTGTGGCCCCACTGATTGTTCCTGCATTCCTGACTAACGACTGGCCCATTTCCCCCACTCCCACCGGTATCACCTCATCAGCATTACAAATGTTGCCTAACCTGTTTTGCCTAAGCAGGCTATTGTATGAACGATCCAAATTGCACCTCACCCCACCAGACTGGTTTAATGAAGGATTTTGTTGTTTTATAAGAATCGCTTCTTTTACCCCTCTTTCAAACCATCTATGTTCTTTCGCTAAGATTTTAACCTCATTGTCGTCAAATGAGTGGTTGCTAGCTTTTAGGTGCAAATGTACTGCCGATTGAGGCCCACTTGTATTATCCCTGCGATGTTGATAAAGTCTTTTTTTGAGAATTTGTTGAGTCTCCCCAATGTACTGCTCTTTACAATTTTTATTCTTACAATGTATGGAATAAACTACATTACTTTGTTTTTCATTAGGTAGCCTATCTTTTTGATGCACTAATTTTTGCCTTAACGTGTTTATTGGTTTGAAATAAGTAGGAATTTTGTGTTGCCAAAGGACTCTTTGTAATTTTTCAGAAACTCCTGCAATGTAAGGTACTGCTACTCCTCTCCTTTTTGTATCTTGAGAATTATTGGTTTCATTCCCTATTCTTTCTTTCTGACATTTGTTGAATGACCACTGAGGGTACCCACAGTTAGTGAGTGCTCGCCTGATATGTTTTGACTCCTTTTCTCCACCTTCAATGCTAGTTGGTATTAGTTTAGCCCTATGCTGGAGGGTTCTGATAACTCCTAATTTATGTTGTAAAGAGTGGTTAGAGTCAACAGTAAGTATTGGTCAGTGTGCGTAGCCTTCCTAAAGACTTCTGTTTTTAGCGCTCTGTCCTCTTTTATAATTACTTTACAATCCAAGAAGGCTAGTTGGTTCTCCTTAATGTCCTCACGAGTAAATTTAACGTTGATGTCTACAGAGTTGAGGTGATCTGTGAACGATTGAATTTCGTGTTTTTTAATTATGACAAAAGTATCGTCCACATATCTAAACCAGTGTCTAGGTTTTGTCCCCGGGAAGGATGTGAGGGCCTGTTTCTCCATCTCTTCCATGTACAGATTAGCCACTATGGGTGAAACTGGTGAGCCTATAGCACAACCATGAATTTGTTTATAAAATTTCTCCCAAAATTGAAAATATGTAGTATTAAGGCAGATTTCCAATAATTTGCAGATGTGATCCGCTTTAAGTTTGGTTCTTTCATGCAGAGAAGCGTCCGCCAGCAGTCTCGTCCTCACCACTGAGACTGTTGCTGGGGTTGGGACAGATGTAAAGAGAGAAGTCACATCGTATGATGCCAAAGTTTCCTCAGGTTCCAATATGAGGTCTTTGATCCTCTCTACAAACCCTGTGGTGTTCTCTACGTGATATTCTCTGTTACCAACCAACGGAGCTAAGATAGTTTTTAAATATTTGGCTACATTGTATGTAGAGGAGTCAATGCTACAAACAATGGGTCTGAGGGGGAACCCTTCTTTATGTATTTTTGGCAGGCCATAGATACATGGCGTGGCCTCTCCCGGGTATAATCTAAAATACATCTGTTTGTCTATATGTTTCCTTTTCTCTAACTTTTGGAGACAGTCTATCATTTCTTTCTTGTATCTATTGGAAGGGTCCCTTTTTAGTTTCTCATAAGTGTTAGAATCATTTATTTAAGTGTTAGAATCATTTACCTATTTATTTTATCTTCATAATCCAATGTGTTGAGAAGCACTGCGCATCTGCCCTTGTCTGCTGGCAAAATAGTAATATTTTTGTCTTTTTGTAGAGTAGTTAACGCCTTTCTCTCTTCTAATGTTATGTTGGACGGAGGTAGTTTGGCACTACTGAGAAGGTCTGATATTTTAATGCGTAGATCATCTGCCTCTGCATACGAAAGTTTGTTATTTTTAATAGCCGATTCAGTAGCTGTGATGTAATCTATTGTAGGTATTGTTTTAGGAGTCACTGAGAAATTTAAACCTTTGGTTAGTACCGCCTTTTCTGTCTCTGAGAGATCTCTGTCTGACAAATTTTTGATCCAATTCTCCCTTGAAATCTGCTCATTCCTAATTTTTCGCGTGTTTACCAGTAGCTGGGATTGTTTCAGTAAAAGTAATTTTTGAAATTTATCCTTTTGTCTCTCTTTGGTTTTGCTGTGGTGCCTCATATATCCGGATTTAGTAAATTCACACACTTCCTGATAGATTTTGTGGGTAAGTTTAGTTTGTAATCGCTGATAATAAGTTTCTATTTGTGACTGTTTGTGCCAATCTTCAGGGGGGTAAAAGAAGCGATGCTTATAAAACAACAAAATCCTTCATTAAACCGGTCTAGTGGGGTGAGGTTCAATTTGGATCGTTCATACAATAGCCTGCTTAGGCAAAACAGGTTAGGCAACATTCGTAATGCTGATGAGGTGATACCGGTGGGAGTAGGGGAAATGGGCCAGTCGTTAGTCAGGAATGCAGGAACAATCAGTGGGGCCACAGGGAGTGGTCGTCTGCTCCCCCCACCCTGAGAGTAGGGACCTATCATAGCTGTGTCCGGCGCCGCCATGGCTGGACATTAGGGATATATAAATAGGGCCGATACGACCAGTCAGACTTTAGTTAGCTGACGAAGCCTCTTGGATAGGAGGCGAAACGTCCGAAACCTTCACATTTGTACAGATGACGGCTGAAGAAACCTTCTCATCGATGGACCACTCCTGTACGACTGAGAGCTTACACAGACCTACATCAAGTAATGTGTTAGCGTTCATGTCTAATGTTGCTCACCGTGGTCCAAAGAATCCTTCAGGTAGTTCGTGAGTTCTCACACACCTGGAAAACTTAAGCAAGCAATGTTTTGTTTGGACATTTGGCAGACTGCTCTGGACCTTTCCGGGCATTCTGGCAGGCTGAGAGCACGTATACACATTACCGGTGCACTTAACAATTTAGTTCTAAAAGGTGGACAAGAAGAGTTAATGGATGAAGTTCGGTTATTTTGATCTTGGCGCAGCAAACAAATTGTGAGATCCGTGGACGTGAGTGGTGGATGCCATTGTATTTCAATCATAAATATGACAGTATGCATCAATCCCTTTCAATCTGAAGAAATCAATTAATCGAATAATCGAAAGTTTTTTTACTTATAATTTCAACCACAATTTTTAAAAGCAAACGGAATAAATTTTCACACTTGTTCGGTCGATGGGGGCTACAAGATGGCCTCTAAGTATCCACTATACAATGACTGATTTGAAGTCAATTAGAATTCTTTTAATAGCTATTTATTTTTTAATTACTGGTACTGTGCACACATCGATCTTCAGCATGGACTCCAGTAAGTCGTTCTAATTTTTTTATAATTTGTTTATCCTGGGAGAGCTGGAAAAAAGGCAGGACAGGCCATTGAGAATCGAGTTTGGACACCCCTCCACTTGAGGCTTATGAATGTACAACACAAATAAACGTGGATCTTCATTTACTCACTTTACAGGTTTCTACAATAATGACAGGAAGGTTGCGATTAAGGGTCTGAAGATTGGCACAATGTCAACGGAAGCCTTCTTGGAAGAAGCCAACGTGATGAAAAACCTGCAGCATCCTCGTCTCGTACGCCTCTTCGCTGTGGTTAGCCAGGAGCCCATCTTTATTGTCACTGAGTACATGGAAAACGGTATGTCAGAGGGTCTCTCAATGACTATTTCAATAAACCATAAAACAGATCACTGAGAACATCAAGAACAAAAGTAAATTTGGCCCTTTGGGCATTGAAAAAAAAAGACTAGAAAAACTTTTCCATCCACTCATCCATACACGCAACCCTCCTCCCATTGGACAATGCGAGCTTTTTTATGTGTGTGTGTGTGTGTGTATGTGTGTGCATGTGTGTGTGTGTGTGGGTGTATGTGTGTGTGTGTATGCGCGTGTGTGCGTGTGTATGTGTGTGCGTGTGTACTGACTAGACATGTTTGAAGAAAACCGAGAATCGCCCTCATTTCCCAACATAGTCTTGAGTCATATTTATAAACAATCTAAATATGAATATTGGGCATATAATATTGGGCATATAATATTGGGCATTGAAAAAAAGACTAGAAAAACCTTTCCACCCACTCATCCATACACGCATCCCTCCTGCCATTGGACAATGCGAGCTTTTTTCCGTGTGTGTGTGTGTGTGCGTGTGTATGTGCGTGCATGCGTGTGGGTGTGCGTGTGTGTGTGTGTGTGCGTGTGTGGTGTGTGTGTGTGTGTGTGTGTGTGTGTGTGTGTGTGTGTGTGTGCGTGTGTGTGTGTGTGTGTGTGTGTGTGTGTGTGTGTGTGTGTTGTACTGACTAGACATGTTTGAACAAAACTGAGAGTCGCCCTCATTTCCCAACATTGTCTTGAGTCATATTTATAAACAATCTAATGAATATATGAATATTAACCGAATCGATGGCAGACCTCTACGAAGGAAAAATATTCATCCATGTAAACTGTTGCAGTTAAAAGTCAAAATGAAGGATTACTGTATATCGGCACCCTTTTGTTGGATACTCACCAAAATTAAGTGTCATCATCCATCCATCTTCTGCCGCTTATCCGGGGTCAGGTCACGGGGCAGCAACTTCAGGAGGGAAGCCCAGACTTCCTTCTCCCCAGCCATTTCTACAAGCTCTTCCTCTTGGATACCAAGGCGTTTCCAAGCCAACTGGGAGACATAGTCTCTCCAGCATGTCCTGGGTCGTCGCCGGGGTCTTCTGCCAGTGGGGCATGACTGAAACACCTCACCATGGAGGCGTCCAGGAGGTATCTTGATCAGATGCCTGAGCCACCTCATCTGGCTCCTCTCTATACGGAGGAGAAGCGGATCGAGTCTGAGCTCATGCCGGATGACCGAGCTTCTCATATCTCTCAGGGAGAGCCCGGACACCCTACGGAGAAAGCTCATTTCAGCCGCTTGTATCCAGAATCTCGTTCTTTTGGTCACGACCCATAGCTTGTGACCATAGATGAGGGTTGGGACATATATCGACCGGTAAATTGAGAGCTTCGCCTTTTGGCTCAGCTGCTTCTTCACCACGACAGATTGGTACAAAGTGGAGTCATCATCCATTCCTTCTAATGATCACACAACCCGAAGTAGAAGCTTTCACCCTTGCCTCTTCATGCTTGGTGGAAACAATAAGCTATGCTTAAGTGGCTATTTTCAGTTCCTCAGGCATTCTAAGGAAACATGAACTTTCACTGGCTTTGCACGCTTGGACGGACGCCGTCGTGTCACTTACTGGTGCTTACTCACCAGGGACAAGTTTCTCAAGGCCTGTTTGTAGGAAAGTGTTAAAGATGGAAAAAGCGGTTCACCGAGTTATTGTCTCGAGACCCTCACTGACGCCTGGCCCCTCTCCAAAATCTGTGCATCCGCAGACACAAACACATGCACTGTCACATGCACTCCAATACTGGCGCAGTCCAACCATGGTTGTAAACAAATAGCCTCTCGACGAGGCGGTTTGTACCATACAGTATCTTCTTTTCCCTCCTCGATATATAACAATGTGAATGGTCCATAAACACATGGAAATAATGAAGAGCAAGCCATCTGCATCATGTGCACCTTCAATCGCTAAAGAGTTATGATCTCTTGTCGGACAATTAAACAATACCAAAATTGATTGTGGTCTTGCCCCAAACATCACCTTAGCCTTGAATGGGGCTCTTTTGTAAAAGTCTTGTACAGCCGGCCTGTCAGACTACCAGCAGCCTCTGTTGTCAAGAGAAAGGATGGCTTGGAGTTCCCGTCTTTTCATTTTGACTCTTTCTTTACTATCTACAACAACAAAGATGGAAAGTAACAGGCGTGTCCTCAGAGGCTTCTGTGTGACCGTAACAAAGAACACTCTGTGTGTGTGTATGCGCGTGTGTGCGTGTGTATGTGCGTGCGTGTGTGTGTGTACTGACTAGACATGTTTGAAGAAAACCGAGAATCGCCCTCATTTCCCAACATAGTCTTGAGTCATATTTATAAACAATCTAAATATGAATATTGGGCATATAATATTGGGCATTGAAAAAAAGACTAGAAAAACCTTTCCACCCACTCATCCATACACGCATCCCTCCTGCCATTGGACAATGCGAGCTTTTTTACGTGTGTGTGTGTGTGTGTGTGCGTGTGTATGTGCGTGCATGCGTGTGGGTGTGCGTGTGTGTGTGTGTGTGTGCGTGTGTGTGTGTGTGTGTGTGTGTGTGTGTGTGTGTGTGTGTGTGTGTGTGTGTGTGTGTGTGTGTGTGTGTGTGTGTGTGTGTGTGTGTGTGTGTGTGTGTGTGTGTGTACTGACTAGACATGTTTGAACAAAACTGAGAGTCGCCCTCATTTCCCAACATTGTCTTGAGTCATATTTATAAACAATCTAATGAATATATGAATATTAACCGAATCGATGGCAGACCTCTACGAAGGAAAAATATTCATCCATGTAAACTGTTGCAGTTAAAAGTCAAAATGAAGGATTACTGTATATCGGCACCCTTTTGTTGGATACTCACCAAAATTAAGTGTCATCATCCATCCATCTTCTGCCGCTTATCCGGGGTCAGGTCACGGGGCAGCAACTTCAGGAGGGAAGCCCAGACTTCCTTCTCCCCAGCCATTTCTACAAGCTCTTCCTCTTGGATACCAAGGCGTTTCCAAGCCAACTGGGAGACATAGTCTCTCCAGCATGTCCTGGGTCGTCGCCGGGGTCTTCTGCCAGTGGGGCATGACTGAAACACCTCACCATGGAGGCGTCCAGGAGGTATCTTGATCAGATGCCTGAGCCACCTCATCTGGCTCCTCTCTATACGGAGGAGAAGCGGATCGAGTCTGAGCTCATGCCGGATGACCGAGCTTCTCATATCTCTCAGGGAGAGCCCGGACACCCTACGGAGAAAGCTCATTTCAGCCGCTTGTATCCAGAATCTCGTTCTTTTGGTCACGACCCATAGCTTGTGACCATAGATGAGGGTTGGGACATATATCGACCGGTAAATTGAGAGCTTCGCCTTTTGGCTCAGCTGCTTCTTCACCACGACAGATTGGTACAAAGTGGAGTCATCATCCATTCCTTCTAATGATCACACAACCCGAAGTAGAAGCTTTCACCCTTGCCTCTTCATGCTTGGTGGAAACAATAAGCTATGCTTAAGTGGCTATTTTCAGTTCCTCAGGCATTCTAAGGAAACATGAACTTTCACTGGCTTTGCACGCTTGGACGGACGCCGTCGTGTCACTTACTGGTGCTTACTCACCAGGGACAAGTTTCTCAAGGCCTGTTTGTAGGAAAGTGTTAAAGATGGAAAAAGCGGTTCACCGAGTTATTGTCTCGAGACCCTCACTGACGCCTGGCCCCTCTCCAAAATCTGTGCATCCGCAGACACAAACACATGCACTGTCACATGCACTCCAATACTGGCGCAGTCCAACCATGGTTGTAAACAAATAGCCTCTCGACGAGGCGGTTTGTACCATACAGTATCTTCTTTTCCCTCCTCGATATATAACAATGTGAATGGTCCATAAACACATGGAAATAATGAAGAGCAAGCCATCTGCATCATGTGCACCTTCAATCGCTAAAGAGTTATGATCTCTTGTCGGACAATTAAACAATACCAAAATTGATTGTGGTCTTGCCCCAAACATCACCTTAGCCTTGAATGGGGCTCTTTTGTAAAAGTCTTGTACAGCCGGCCTGTCAGACTACCAGCAGCCTCTGTTGTCAAGAGAAAGGATGGCTTGGAGTTCCCGTCTTTTCATTTTGACTCTTTCTTTACTATCTACAACAACAAAGATGGAAAGTAACAGGCGTGTCCTCAGAGGCTTCTGTGTGACCGTAACAAAGAACACTCATTTGGCTGTCCGACTTCAAACGCAACCCAAACACAGGGCAGTAAACCTTTTTTTTCTGCCACAGACATTCCTTTTTTTTTGTAAACTGCTTCCTTTACCTTGACATGGATTTTTGGCATGCAAAGGCATTGTTCATTTCTATTCCAATCCAAATTGACTGATGCTCATTGGACTTCCTTCCTCTCTTATGTTCCCTAATTTGAACTGCTATTCTGGTCTATGTCTGCCAATGTATTTTTGAAACATTGAGTTTCTTCAAGAAGAATTTTTTTTTTGGGGGGGGGGCTAGAATACACACCGGCACTAATCAAATGATACTATTGTGGTTAATATTTATCGAATAAGACTTTATGAGAGTCTTTATAGACATTCATTCATTCGTCTATAAACCTCATGATGCCGCCATGTTGGGCAATGCTACCTTCCTCTGGCGACCGAAATTTCCATCACAACTACCCTTGCGAATGTTGTTAAAGTCATGTGACCAAACTTGAAGAACAGGTTAGCAGACTTGCTGCGATAAATAACTTAACTACAGGTTGATGGCATGATATTTAGAACATTTTAGCAAGCTCAGGTTCAGGGTTCAAAATCATCATGTAAACAATTTACAGCATACATATAAGTTGTTTCTCAATCTTAAGAACACAGAGTGTGACGGTCTCGTGAAAAGGGCATTCACGGTCTCCCAATAAATGTACTTGAGAGCATACTGTTGTTGCTAAGAATGTTTGTCTCTTTGTCATTGGAATAGCTTTGTACTTGTGAACTTGATCCCTGCTCTGAAGTATTTTTGTAACATGATAAATGAGAGCCAAAAAAACACAACGTTATCTTAATCCTCTCCCCAGCAATTTCAATGGCAGCACGTAACAAATCTTGGGATATTTTCCCGTCACACATAACTAATCGGTGCAGCCTTTGCTTAGGATACTTGACAACAACATCCATTTATGTTTTTTTTAATTCCAAATGGATTTTGGCTGCAATTCATTACATTTCCCAAAATGACAAGGACATAAGAGCATCAAAGAACACAACTCGAGATATTGCTATACCATCTACTCGCCTTTTTTGGGGGATTTCTTCACGCAAAGGGAGTTGTGATATTAGGTTTGGTCTCCAGCGCAGGGTACTCCTGCGTCATCCTGAGATTGATAAATTATAATGTTAACGCATATGCCACCATATCAACTAGAAAGCAAAATGCATATATCCAATAATAGTTATGTAATGAGGTCACAGTAATTTGATGTGAATGAAAATATGAGTGTGTTACTTTAAAATTGTTGCTGTGGTTTTAAACAAAGTTACTTTGATGCTATAGTTTCTGCCCATGTGTCTGCATACCAAATTTAGCCAGGTCAGATTTCGATAGGATTTCAACAATGTTATCAGTAAACAAATGATAGAAAAAAGTTAAAATAACTTTTTTAAATCTTGATGATTATTGGCGGAAAGAAATATGCACCCAATTTAAAAAGACATACAGTCCCTTCTTTTGACAGGTAGCCTGCTGGAATACCTAAAAACAACACAGGGGAGTAATTTGTCCATGAAAACGTTGATCGACATGACATCCCAGGTAAGACAGCGTTCCATTCTGTTTCTATCTGTCTATCTGTGATATGTCCTCCTTTCAAGCCATTTGCACTATTTGATTAAAACTTTTATTTCTCAAGCATGATCATCACAGACAAAAGGTCAGCAACCTGAAAAGTTAAAATTTAGCTTACATGATGTGTGTTCTGACTTGCATGTCACTGACAAGGCATCAGGCTCAATGGCAAGGGAGTGGAGCACGATAAGTAGTTGACGTGTGGATTTTCAGATCACTGAGTTTGAAACTATGTCATGTTTTTGAATAACGGGATGGAAATCAAAATGTGCTTTAATCTGGTTATTTCTTATTGCATCTAACATGGTCACACCTTTATGTTGAAAATGCTGCCCTAAAAGTGAAATACATGAAGACAGTTACTTCTTTTTTATTTTTTATTTTTTTTATATCGAATACAAATGCACCCCATTGTTTGATAAAGTCCTGACTTGGACCTTACCATTTTCCAAGTCAAGGCATGTCAATTGAAATCCAGTTGTGATACATTGGATTGGATTGGATTTAGCTTTATTCGTCTCGCAGTAGAGAAATTCACATTTCACAGCAGCAAAGTTACATTACGTTATTTACTATAGTAATATCGTTACACACATATGACTTGTTTTCCTTTCGACTTTTCCCTTCAGTGTCCGATATCGAACCCTGTTTTGTGCATTCACTTCTCTCAAACCAGCTAAACTTCATGTCTTCTTTGACAATATCCATAAACCTCCTCTGCGGCCTTCCTTTCAGTCTCCTGCCGTTACACATATGTGACAAGTTGATTAAAATCAATTGAACAAAGAACATCATACAAAAATTACTGATTCTTTTGGCAAAGCAAGGAATGGAAAGGAAATGAAAGGAAAGGAAGGAGTTGTAACACCAATGACTAAAATTTAAAAGAACAAACATACTTTCTGCATGTCACATTTCCGACAAGTCCTTGCGGTCAACGGCACCTATGAGACACATTCTTTGGAGGTCTGAAATATGTACTTCAGACTAAGCAAACAAAAATGTTTACAATCCCACCATTCTCTGTACGTGAAAGATTTTGGCCCATATGTGGACACAGGATTTAGGCAGCAACAGGTCACGCAGTAAATGGATACCAGCAACTGGGGTAGGATAGGGTATAGTTGGCAATAGCAGACCCACTTGTGTACTCTGGTGGAGGACATTGCTGGAGATGAAAGGGGCTGTCAAAGATAAATGAGGGAAGTGTTACGTGCTATTTGAACACCTACACTGTCTGTAAGTAAAGAATCTGCTTAATATTAGGGAAGTGTTACGTTCCTGACCTGTGAACATTTCTCGCCTTCAGCACAAAACAAGGCCCCCTCAATTGAATGCCAAACAGCCCAAATCATAGTCTGCCTTTGACCAAATGCCAGATAGAAGGTATAGCTTACTGCCATCCAGTGACGTGCGGTGAGGTTCATGGCTGGTGAGGCACTGACGTCATCACAGTCAGATTTACAAACATGAACTCTACAGAGTAGTTTATTCACCATTTGATTGGCAACAGTTAGCATGTTTTGTTTAAAATGTCATGTCATCATTCTTTATATATACAAACTGTAGCATAGAAAAAAAGTTATTATCGTGTTACCTTTACTTTTAAATGAAGTCCATGCGCCGCCCCTTCTGAAGAAAGGCATTGATAACTTCTTTGTAGAAGCCTTCTTTATCTTCTTCAGTTTTAAGTCTCTCTGTCTCAATGGAGATCACTGCCAGTGAAGAAAGTCATCCTTGATCAGTCCTGTTCTGACTGGATGTTTTCAGTCTTTTCAGTGCTGAGAATGACCGCTCCACTGATGCTGTAGCAGATGGAATAGTGAGCACAAGCTGGAGCAACGTTGTCGCCTCAGGAATAGTTTCAATGAGATCCTTTTGGGCTAAAAAGCTGAGAAGCTGTCCACGAGATTTACATTTATCCCTCGCCGTTTGTGAGCTAAACAGTCCGATGTTGGTCTTCCTTTAATTATTATGTCCTGCTTCGATTGAAAGTCCAGTTTAGAAAATTCTTTCAATTTAGATATGTAATCCTCCATTCTGAAAATGAGGCCAAGCAACACGAAAAAAAATGACTGGATGGTTGCACTTAACTTGCTAACTGTTTACTGTAGCTTGCTGTCACTACTGTAATTCTATTATTCTGTCGCAAGAAGAATGTCTAATCACCAGTGCACCCTGTCATGAGGCAGGAGGACTGTGTGCCTCACCCATGCACACAGTTTTGATAAAAATAAAATAAAATAAACACTGTAGTACAGTGTTCATAATGTACAGTGACTGTACATTATATACACCAGCTAAACTGTAGAAATTTAGTTCATATATGTACTAAAAGTGTTTGAACACTTTAATCGCGATATGCAGCAATGCGGTCTCACTGCGGAGGAAGCCAGCACAGTTAGCATAGTCATTGCGCAATGCGTGGTGAGGCTCAGCCGGATGCTGCCTCAACGCTCGTCTCGACTTAGTAATTGAATGGTGAATGTGAAAATTCAGCGATTTTGAAAAAAAATCCCAAAATGGTGAAGTTAAATGGAAAATAACTTTAAAGTACAAATCACTAAATAAATATAGTTTTTTTTCATTTGATATTTCCATGATGACAGGTGAGGAACTGCCTCACCTGCCTCCCCTGACTGCACGTCACTGCTGCCATCCGTATAATATAATAACCAGATATTAATGTGCAATAGCGATTAATGTGCAACACACACACACAAGATAGAAAACATAGAAAACAAGATATTCTAAGCATAACAAAAAATAAAAAATAAAAATGTCAATTATTATTATTATTATGATTATCTCATCTCATTTTCCGTACCGCTTATTCCTCATTAGGGTCGCGGGGGGTGCTGGAGCCTATCTCAGCTGTCTTCGGGCACGAGGCGGGGGACACCCTGAATTGGTTGCCAGCCAATCACAGAGCACACAAAGACGTACAACAGTCACTCTCACACCAAGGGACAATTTGGAGTTGTCAATCTGCCTGCCATTCATGTTTTTGGATTGTGGGAGGAAACCGGAGGACCCGGAGAAAACCCACGTGGGCCCGGGGAGGACATGCAAACTCCACACAGGGAGGCCGGACCGGGACGTGAACCGGCGACCTCTGCACTGTGAAGCCGGTGTGCTCACCACTCGACTACTACTATTACTACTACTACTACTACTAGTAATAATAATAATAATAATAAT
Organism: Hippocampus bargibanti; assembly: GCF_051943395.1. Classification (NCBI taxonomy): domain Eukaryota; kingdom Metazoa; phylum Chordata; class Actinopteri; order Syngnathiformes; family Syngnathidae; genus Hippocampus; species Hippocampus bargibanti. The sequence goes on along the minus strand of NC_142742.1, from coordinate 15,926,481 downwards.
AATAATAATAATTATTATTATTATTATTATTATTATTATTATTATTATTATTATTATTATTATTATTATTATTATTATTATTAGTGTCTGAAACTAATGTAGGCACAAGGGGGCACAAGCCAGTGTCTTATTGTGCCGGTCCCAAGCCCGGATAAATACAGAGGGCTGTGTCAGGAAGGGCATCCGACGTAAAAATGTTTGCCAAAACAAATATGCGAATCAAACCTCTGAATCCCATACTGGATCGGTCGAGGCCCGGGTTAACAACGGCCACCATTGGTACTGTTGACTTTCAGGGTGCCACTGGAAAATATAGAGAAATGGAACGCCAGGAATATAGAACTAAGAGTAGGAACTTTGAATGTAGGAACAATGACAGGTAAAGGTCGAGAGTTGATTGACATGATGCAGAGAAGGAAGGTAGACATACGGTGTGTCCAGGAGACCAGGTGGAAAGGGAGCAAGGCTAGAAGCATAGGGTCAGGGTTTAAGTTGTTCTATCATGGTGAAGACAGAAAGAGAAATGGAGTTGGGGTTATTTTAAAAGAGGAGTTTGTTAGGAATGTCTTAGAAGTAAAAAGAGTATCAGATAGAATGATGAATCTCAAGCTAGAAATTGAAGGCGTGATATTCAATGTTGTTTGTGGGTATGCCCCACAAGTAGGATGTGAGCTGGCGGAGAAGGAGAAATTTTGGTTGGACTTTGATGAAGTCATACAGAACATCATGAGAAGTGAGAAGGTTGTAATTGGTGGAGACTTCAATGGACATGTTGGCGCAGGAAACAAAGAAGATGAGGAGGTGACGGGCAGGTTTGGACTCCAGATGAGGAACGCTGAAGGACAGATGGTGGTTGACTTTGCTAAGAGAATGGGAATGGCTACTGTGAATACTTTCTTTCAGAAGAGACAGGAACATAGGGTGACCTATAAGAGTGGAAGCAGAAGTACACGGGTAATTACATTTTGTGTCAACGGCGCCATCTAAAGGAAATCAGTTACTGCAAAGTAGTGGTTGGTGAGAGTGTAGCCAGACAGCATAGGTTGGTGGTGTGTAGGATGACGCTGGCAGTGAAGAAGATGAAAAAAACAAAGGCTGAAGTGAGGATAAAATGGTGGAAGTTGAAAAAGGAAGAGTACTTGGGGTCAACTGTCCAGAGCAATGGAGAGTGTGGAAAAGAGGTGAAGAAGCGTGTCCATGCAGGCTGGAGCGGCTGGAGAAAAATGTCAGGTGTGATGTGTGATACGAGGGTTTCAGCGAAGATGAAAGGAAAAGTGTATAAAACAGTGGTGAGACCAGCCATGCTGTTTGGACTGGAGACAATGCCACTGAAGAAAAGACAGGAAGCAGAGCTAGAGGTAGCAGAGCTGAAGATGTTGAGAATTTCTTTGGGAGTGACCAGGTTGGATAGGATCAGGAATGAGTACATTAGACGGACAACTCATATTAAAGGCTTTGGAGAGAAAGTCAGAGAGGCCACACTGAGATGGTTTTGGACATGTCCAGAGGAGAGAGAGTGACTATATCGGGACAAGGATGCTGAGCCTTGAACTGCCAGGCAGGAGACCGAGAGGAAGTCCGAAGAGGAGGTTTATGGATGTGGTCAAAGAGGACATGAAGGTAGCTGGTGTGAGAGAAGAGGATGCACAAAACCGGGATAGATGGAGGACATTGATTCGCTGTGGCGACCCCTGAAGGGAAAAGCCGAAAGGAAAAGAAGAAGATTATCAGTGTCTGAAACTCATGGCAAAAAGTTCGCGCACTGTTATTATTATTACTATTATAAACTGGGCGGCCTGGGAGTCGAGTAGTTAGCATGCCAACTTCACAGTGCAGATGTCGTGATTTCAAGACCCAGTCCGGCCTCCCTGTGTGGAGTTTGCATGTTCTCCCCGGGCCCACGTGGGTTTTCTCCGGGTCTTCTGGTTTCCTTCCACATTCCAGAAAACATGCATTCCAAATTGTCCCGAAGTGTGAGTGTGGATGGTGGTTTGTCACTGGGTGCCCTGCGATTGGTTGGCAATCAATTCAGGGTGTCCCCCGCCGAGTGCCCAAAGACAGCTGGTATAGACCCCAGCACTCCCTGTGAACGTAATGCGGATAAAGTGATCTGGAAAATCGATGGATGGATTATTATAAATTGAAATCACAGTGTCTCCAAAGAAGTACAGAACGTCCTGACTACTGTTGTGCTGCTCCCTGCAGGTAGCAGACGGCATGGCTTACATTGAGCAGAAGAATTACATCCACAGGGACCTCCGAGCTGCCAACATTCTGGTGTCCCATGAGCTCATTTGTAAGGTAGCAGACTTTGGACTTGCCAGACTCATTGAGGACAGTGAATATACAGCTCGCGAGGGTAAGGAAACTAATTGATTTACTCCCATTTCACCTTTACTCGTGCAGACCATTATGAAATGTTTTGTGATATTAAATTGTTCTTCTGTTGAATGCACACTGTTAAGTTTGATCATATTATAGCTCTCATTTCGCAGTCATTGCTCAAATGAGCCTGTAAAATATTTGATGATTATCATATTTTATGAAGATAGTTAACATTCTAAAAGGCCTCGTTGGGTTAACATCTTTCATTGTTGCGCTAGACATTCCGGCAGCAGTCCTAGCGTTTTAACTTTAAACAGTCACCAAGATAGTAGTTTAACTTAACGATGGCTAATAATGATGCACAGCCGTGTCAAGCATTGGTCTGGGAACTCAACAAACATTTATTCTGCGCATGCTCATAAAAACCTTTACAACATCCGGGTCTCACATGATGAGTTCGTTCGTAGGTGACATCAATATGTGAAATTACCCAATTGTGTCTTTGCCACACACACACACACACACACACACACACACACACACACACACACACACACACACACACACACACACACACACACACACACACACACACACACACACACACACACACACACACACACGCACGCACGCACACGCACACGCACACACACACACTCAACATTCATGATATTCATCCTTTCGAGCACCCTGTAACATGCTAACATGATAAGCTATCCACTGTTGGAACAGCTATTTCCTGAGAGTTTATGTTGTGAAACTTGAAGAAAATTGAACATGCAATACAATTATTATCGAAGGTAGAGAAAAGGAGTCAAAACATGTCAGGGGAGCACTCACAAACTGTGGTTACCCTCAGTGGTCCTTTAACAAATGTCAAAAGAAAAGAATAGGGAATGAAACAAAAAATCCTGAAGATACTAAAAGGAGAGGAGTAGCAGTACCTTATATTGCAGGGGTTTCTGAAAAACTACAATGGGTCCTTTGGCAACACAAAATTCCTACTTATTTCAAACCGATAAACACATTAAGACAAAAAATAGTGCATACAAAATATAGGCGGACAAATGAAAAACAAAGTAATGTAGTTCATTCCATACATTGTAAGAATAAAGATTGTAAAGGGCAATACATTGGAACTTAAACAAATGCTCAAAAAAAGACATTATCAATATCACCAGGATAATGCTTGTGGGCCTCAATCTGCAGTACATATGCACCTAAAAGCTAGCAACCACTCATTTGATGACAATGAGGTTAAAATATTAGCAAAAGAACATAGATGGTTTGAAAGGGGAGTAAAAGAAGCAATTTTCATAAAAAAAGCTAAATCCGTCATTAAACCGATATGGTGGGGTGAGGTTCAATTTGGATCGTTCGTACAATAGCTTGCTTAGGCAACATAGGTTAGGCAACATTAGTAATATTGATGAGGTGATACCGGAGGGAGTGGGGCAATTAGGCCAGTCGTTAGTCAGGAATGTAGGAACAATCGGTGGGGCTGCAGGGAGTGGTCCTCTGCTCCCCCCAACCTGAGATAGGGACCTATCATAGCAGTGTCCGGCGCCGCCATGTCTGGACATTAGGGATATATATATATAGGGCCGATACTACCAGTAAGACTTTAGTTCGCTGAAGAAGCATCTTGGATAAGCTATTGATAAGCTATTACCTTCAAAAAGTACAGATGACGGCTGAAAAAACCTTTTCATCGTTAAATTTATGAATATTAAACCTTGGCATAACCACTAATTTTCAAGATACACATGGAGCGCCGCCCCACCACGACTGGCGGAGTAATCTTCGGCGGAAGAACACCAAAGCACATGACCGAACAGCGCCCCAGCCGGCCTACCTTTCCACACCCCCTTTCACTGAATGCACACGTCGATCGTCTTCAAGGATTCATAATGGATAATTTTGCTGTTATGGGACCGAAAAAGACCCCACCACAGGCTCGTGTTCAGCAGAAGAAGACACAAAACAAAATTACAGTCGAGGAGAAGAAGGAGATCATTGAGAAACACGAATGAGGTGTGCATTTGTCTAATGTAGCGGCCCAGTACCGATATGCTAAGTCCACCATTGCTACCATCCTTCGCAACAAAGAAGAAGCTTTAAGAAGCTTTACACAAAGGCTTTATTGACTTGATGCTTTCACGTGACAAATGACAACGAACTATCCCTTAGGGATTATTGGAAGGACCATTTCAATGTGTATCATTGTGTTCAGCTGATTGAAAAGGCTTGGCATGATGTACCCCTTCGATCCTTGAAAGCAGCATGGAAGAATTTGTGGCCTGCATGCATCCTTGAGAGGGACTTTGAAGGATTTGATCCTCATTACTCTGTTGTTTTGGACGACATTGTTTCCGTTGGACAGAACATGGGACTCGAAGTGGATGCAGATGACATCAAGGAGCTTGTTGCTGACCATGAGGTCCTCAACACAGAGGATTTGATTTGCCTTCAAGAGGACAAGCAGATGCAAGCCATTCAGGAGTTGTCATCTGAAGGCGAGAAGGAGGAGATCGCGGCAGCATCAAGTGAGAGCATCAAGGCAATGTTGGCTAAGTGGAATGATGTGCAGGCTTTTATTGAACAGTTTCATCCAGATTAGACTGTGGCTATGAGAATCATCAACATGATGAATGATAATGTGATGCCTCAGTTTTGTAAGACCTTACAAGTCAGAAAGCAACAGGTGTCAATTAAGAGCCATCAACGACCATCACAAATGTAAATAAAGTGACTTCATTATACAGTGCAGTGTATTTCTTTCATTACAATACAATAGCACATTTATTATACATAGAATAAGGTATATTTTGTGTAGTTTTAAGGCTTAGAAAATTAGAAAGAAGAAAATTATGTTTTATGGGGACCTGGGAACGGATTATTCTCATTTTAATGGGAAATTATTTTTTGGGATACACACTTTTCGTCTTGCACACTCTGTCTGGTAACCAATTAAGTTCCTAAGCCAAGGCCCCACTGTAGTTTGAAAAGGGAGTAAAAGAAGCTATTTTTATAAAACAGCAAAACCCTTCACCATGGTGGTGAGGTTTAATTCGGATCGTGCTTACAACACACTTCTGAGATTGTTATCACATAGGCTTAGTTATGCAGATGGGGTGAAACCAGGGCATATGGGGCAATCAGGCCAGTCATAGACTATAATCAGTCAGGACTATAGGGGTACTCAGTGTAGCCTCATGAAATAGTCCTGTGCTCCCCCCAACCTTAGAGCAGGCACCTATCACAGCAGAGGACTGGCACCACTACCTCTAGACACTAGATATATATATATATATATATATATATCCCTAGTGTAAGACCTTACAAGTCAGAAAGCAACAGGTGTCAATTAAGAGCCATCAACGACCATCACAAATGTAAATAAAGTGACTTCATTATACAGTGCAGTGTATTTCTTTCATTACAATACAATAGCACATTTATTATACGTAGAATAAGGTATATTTTGTGTAGTTTTAAGGCTTAGAAAATTAGAAATAAGAAAATTATGTTTTATGGGGACCTGGGAACGGATTATTCTATATATATATATATATATATATATATATATATATATATATATATATATATATATATATATATATATATATATATATATATATATATAGGGCCAGAGCTACCAGCAAAATTTTCATTCGCTGACAAAGCCTCTAGGATGAGAATCGAAACGTCCGACAGCTTCAAAGAAGTACAGATGACGGCTGAAGAAACCTTTTCATCGATGGACCACTCCTGTACGACTGAGAGCTTACACAGACGCATACCAATAGATATTTTGTACACCGTAGATACAGTTGTGAAAGAAAGGCTAAAAACATAGCTTTTTTTCTTTTACTTGCCTATGTGCATTTCAATAGCAGGCGGCATTACGGGAAAACTTGTGCATGACAGGCTGATTGAACACTGTAAGACTGTGCCTGGTTGTGAGCGTGGAGGGTTTATCATCCCAGTATGCCCTGCGATTGGCTGGTAACCGGTTCCGGGTGTCCCACACCTACTGCCTAAAGATGACTGAGAAAGGCTCCAACACTCCACCAGACTTTTGTGAGGATAAGCGGATCGGCAAATGAATGAATGAGTGTTTTTAGCCTTTGGACAACGTTTCATCAATATTTTAGAACAGGGGTGTCCAAAGTCAAAATTCAAATGATCAGCTCATCAGCCTGCTCTGAAGCAGCATCAAAATGGTCCTGATGATTTGAATCAGGTGCGTTGCTCCTGGTAGAGCTGGAATATAGGCAGGACGGCGGCCCTCGAGGACCGACTTTGGACACCCCTGTTTTAGAATGTAAAACAGGGGCACATTGAGTGAACCAAGTGTTAGTGTCATACAGTAGGTCACCAGATTGAGAAGCAATGTTCAAACTGTTTTTTTTCTGTCGGAGGACTGGGAGCCACCCTTTTACTCCGTTCAAACCAATCCTAGCATAATAGCCAACTGCAAACTCATTTCACGAGACATGTGGCACGTGTTATGGTACTGATCGGGAGAGACGATTCCAGTGAGAGACCAAAATACACTTCCTTTGGCACTTACTCTAGCAGTTTTGGGGGGAAATTCGCTTTATTTGTCACTTGCCATAAAAAACGTCAGTCTATCAGTCCTGGCGGAATGCCACACACTCTAGTATATGTTGTGCTATCGTTCAGCGTTAAAAAAGATGTATATTACGGTCAATTTTCATTTCCCAATGTTTGAACAAACTGGAGCATAATTAGACTTATTGATTTGTATTTGAATTTGCACCAACATGAAGCATAAAGGCAAATCCAATCCATCACAACCTTCCTATTGTGGCAGCAGCTCAAATATTCACTTATCTGTGTGGTCTCAGATGCAAAGTTTCCCATCAAGTGGACTGCCCCAGAAGCTATAAACTATGGAACGTTTACCATCAAGTCTGATGTATGGTCCTTTGGGATCCTGCTAACAGAAGTAGTCACATATGGACGCATACCATACCCTGGTAATCATTCATCTGGATTTTATGAATAATATTTACACAAATTCCTTCACAATAACTAATTCGCTAATTGCCTGCTCTTTCAGGTATGTCTAACCCTGAGGTGATCCAGATCCTGGAGCAGGGCTACAGGATGCCAAAGCCAGAAAAGTGTTCAGATGGACTTTATAATGTTATGTGTCTCTGCTGGAGAGATAATCCAGAAAATAGACCAACCTTCGAGTACCTGAGGAGTGTTTTGGAGGACTTCTTTATTGCCACAGAACCTCAGTATCAACAGTAGCTTGAACTGCACCGAGTCACATTCTGACTTGATTGATGTCTGCCTGAAGAAATGCTTGGGACATTTTACCGTTTTTGTCCTCATAAATGTGCGACCGGTACTTTTATTGTCTTCATTGTACAAAAAAAATGTTGAATGATTTGACATTTCTAATTAGCAGCAGGTTGACGGACATACAGATTTTAGACCCTATTTTCATGCCTCATGCGATTTTAGCTTATGCAAAGTTCAGTTTAAGTTTTCATTTGTGGATCAAATCCACAAACACCATAAATTAGATCTAGTTTTAACTGGTCTTAAGTCTAATCTACTTTCTATCACCAAATTGTGATGCGCACCAGGGCTTTGCAATGGAAATTAGGACTTCACAACCATGGTGAACTAAACATACCCAAGCCTGAAAATACATACTGGACATAATAAGTTTTGACTAAGAGCAGACGTCCACCTAATTATAAAATTAGGGTCCTGGTCTAAGTGCAATTAAATACACTGTTGACCCAAAAGCCAGCTATAACTGTATTTACTTTAAATGTAAACTGTTGAGATTTTAATTTGTAAATAATGTGAAGAGCCCCAATAAAAATAAACCTAGATGTCAATTTAAATTCTATTTATGCTCCTACATCTGTCTCACAGTTCTGAATTCCAATCTCATTACAGATGCCATTTGACAACATTACCGTAACATGAACATCCTGAGAACAAACAATTCTTAGAACATAAAGCTGTCGTTGCTTTGGAAATATATTGGCTGCTGCTGCAACAACGCACATTGCACACGACCATGATCCTGAAAAAGAAGAAAATAGATGGTTGGAAAGGGGAGTAAAAGAAGGATTTTTTTTGTAAAACAGCAAAACCCTTCAATAAATCGCCATGGTGGTTTGAAGTTTAATTTGGATCGTGCTTACAACAGACCTCTTAGATCGTTACCACATAGGCTTCATCATGCTGATGAGGTGATACCAGAGCTAATGGGGCAATCAGAGCCAGGCATAGAACATTACAGTAATCAGACAGGACAAAAGACAATCAATTTAGCTTAAAGGAGTAGTCCTTTGCTACCCCCAACCTTAGTGCAAGGACCTATCAAAGCAGAGGTCTGGCACCGCCACCTCTGTCCATTAGGCTTATATATAGGGCCAGAGCTACCAGCACAACTTTCGTTAGCTGACAAAGCTTTTCGGATGAGGAGCGAAAGAATGATGAAAACCATCCCAAACACAGAACGAAAAAGAAAATGAGGTTAACAAAAGAGGAAGGAAAATGGGAGTTGTTGCTGCTTTTTGTTTGTCCAATTAGATATTGCAACAGCAATACAGAGGGTTTTGTCAGGAAGGGCATTCAACATAAAAGCTTGCCCAAAACAAACATGTGAATCAAACCCCTGAAGATGGGGGACACTGATTGCTTTGGTGACCCTTGACCCCTGAAGGGAAAAGACAAAAGGAACAGAAGTCAAGTGGCTTGCTGTTGCAATAGCTTCCATGATTTGTAGGACAGCAGCAATATCACAATGAAATTAAGAACATTATATGTTTTATATTTTAGAGTGTATCTCATGATCTTATGAATTAAAGGCAATGTTAAAATGTTGAGTTCTTTTGTGAGCATGTGTACATCACATATTAAAGGGGTGAGCTATATAAAATTTTGCCCAGGACTCCAGTAACATATAATGGCTAGGTTGGTCTTTGCTCTACATACGAGATTGTTAAAAAAAAGATTGTTTCAACATTTCTATTTACATGTTTGAGTGTTACACTACATATCACCTGCCCACTATTGCATTTTTTGCAGACCTTTAAATTAATCAGGGTTGTTGTACATCCTTAAAAAGTCTGAAAAGGTGTTCAATGCATGACTTGAAACATAAGGCCACGAAAATGTCTTGAATCAATCCTTGACAAGTCTTTAAAATTTCAATACAGGTAGTGTATTACTTTTATGATTGTAAGTTGTCTCACTATACATTTACGTTATTAATAATAACTTACATAATGACCCTCATAGTTACACCAGAACCACTAAAATCGTGATTCATACACCATAATAGCTTTGGACAAAGTGGGAAATTGGGACATTTAATTTCGAATGGAATTTTAAAGGTCGCAAAACGTCTCGAGGTTAGTTTGCATTAAGATGTTATTGTGGAGAAAAATAAATTGTGGAAAATGGAGGACACTGATTCGCTGTGGTGACCCCTGAAGGGAAAAGAAGAAAGAAGTTGAGTAAATTTGCAACGATGTCAGACTTATGCAAATAGAATAAATATTCAGACCATGGTGAAAATCTCTAACTTATTCAGCAGGGAAAAAATGCCACATGTAAAATTCAATGTAGTGTGGGCTGAAATGTGTGCTTTTTCAGAGGTTTAAAATCATAACTTTATTCCTATTTCTCACCCCCACAAAATACATAAAATAAACTAGTACATTATATACTGCTGATTTTATGTAAATTGATGTACCTTTGAAATCTTACGTGTGGATGCAAAAAGCAAAGAATAAAAAGAATGGAGAAACTGTCGAAAATTGTCGGCCTCTTTTGGAAGCAAGGAGCATTTACATGCCATCCGTTTGAACGCTTCTCAAATCGTCCGTCCTCCTCTTGTCGCCGTAGTCTCCCGCGGGTGAGCAGTTAAAGCAAACCAAAAAGGACTAAAATGGCGCTTAGTCAAGGAACAAAGAAGAAAGTTTGCTACTACTACGACGGTAAGTTCCATCTTGTTCGAGTGCTTTGAATCCGGTGTTGACCGATTCACGCAATGGGCAGTTTATCGCCATCAAATGTTCGTTTAATTTGCTGATTTGCTAATCGCGCACGCTAGCTACAGAGCTAGCTTAAAGCTGTATAGCTGATTTCATTGTCATGCTCAGGCACGCGAGACAACGCTTGACTCAGTCGTGTTAATTTAGCGTTTGTAAAAGCTATGCTATAAAATGCGTTCTTGTCGTATTTTGAGCGCATTTGGTCCATCTGCATGTGCTCGTTTGTTGCTTAAGATAACAATGGCGATGTGAGCGCTTCATTGTCAATATAACGCGTAGCTAGCATCAGCGCGGAAAGTGGAGCACATATCAATCAAATGTTACACGCACGCGAATGTTACTCTCTGCGTGGGTTGCTAGACATATATGTTCCATTCAGTCAAATCCATTGTTTTCACATGTAAGCGTATGAAGAATTAACCCGCCGTGCGTTGATTTCGGGGCAGTTTAAAATGCTAAAAATGATTCCATTTGGTTATTATCAGGAAGCTTCCAGCAATCCATAATGTCACGGTCATATTTACATAAGCCCACTCTAACCTTTGGAAACATCAAAACAATCCTTTCAGAATTTACTAGCGTTTCCCCCATCAGGGACGTTCACTGTCGAGAGAAATCTTAACGAGGCTGAATGTTAGAAAACTACAAATCCCCACCAAAATTCACAATGACATATCTGCTTATCCTCACATCAATGTCAGAAAACAAAAAAAAAAAAAACAATCTATGTGTGATTTTTTTTTTATGGACTCATTTCCTCTCCATAGACACACTCTACCCCGAAAGACCATAACATCCAAATTATGGGGGTGATTGTTTTGATATTTTTGGAGGTTGATGTGGGCATAGGTAGAAATTTGCCCATGTTTGATGGCTGTAGTTGTCTCACATTAAACCCAATCAAGCCTAATCAGTTGTGAATGTATATGGGGAGGAAAAAGCTTAATGCCCTTAAAACCTCAAATATTTAGGGAAGATGCCTCTTCAGCGAATTCGTTGAAGAAGCATCTTTGATAAGAAGCGAGACGTCTGACACCTTCAAAAAAGTACAGATGACGGCTGAAGAAACCTTTTCATCGATGGACCACTCCTGTACGACTGAGAGCTTACACAGATGTATTTAGGGCGATTGGTTTGATATTTTCAGAGGTTGAAGTGGGCATAGATAGTGATATGCACATGAATTTTGATGGTACAGTGATCCCTCGCTACTTCGCGGTTCACTTATCGCGGCTTCAGTGCATCACAGATTTTTTTTTTCCAGGGGAAAAACTTTTTTTAAGGAGTCTTTCTCAGAGACAAGAACGTTGTTATCGGTAGTTGTTGGCACTCCTTTTTTTTGAGAATAGAGAATTTTTTTAATGGCACGCAAATGTGCAAACAAACAAAGTAAGAGAATCAACACTGCAAACAAAGCAGAATAAAATAAAAAACACTGGCTTTGACAGCTCATGGAGCATTCTCCTCCATGAGCTGTTCTCTATTCTCAAAAAAAAAAGAAAGACAAAAAAAAAAGAGTGCCACCAGCTACAGATAGCAATGTTTTTCTCTTGGAAAAAGACCTGTCAATTTTTTATTTTTTTTTTGGACTGCATTGTACTTCGTGGATTTCACCTATCGGGGGGCTATTTTTGGAACGTCTCTCCCGCTATAAACGAAGGTTCACTGTACTTGGCTGTTAAAAAAAACACTCATTAACCATTTTAGATTGTCCTGAGAGTTCATCCTCGTGCACCAAAGCTTTGCACACAAATATTAATAATAATAATAATGGTAATGATGATACATTCTATTTATAAGCACCTTTCAAAACTCAAAGACACTTTACAGTCAAAGGATATTTTTTCTGCGAGTGTGCAGCGGCAGCCACATGCTCCAGCGTTCACTCAACCCGGAAGTAACATAAAGTGATGTGGTTTAGGTGTGTGCTTCCTTTGAATTATGTTCCCAACACTTCTCATTTCAGGTGATGTTGGAAACTATTACTATGGACAAGGTCATCCCATGAAGCCCCACCGCATTCGCATGACGCACAACTTGCTGCTCAACTATGGCCTCTACAGAAAGATGGAGATATATGTAGGTTTTAGGGCTGAACGACTTGGGGAAATTGGCTGTGATAACCCCCTCTCCACTATTTTGGCATATTATACAATTTTTTTCTCTAGGTCCTCCAACAATAAATTAATCTTTATCACAATGACTTGTGATCAACAATGTCAACTGTATGATGTATGTATAATGTATGTTCAATTACAGGTGTGAAGTGAATAAACACTTTTACTTGCAGGCTTTTAAGTGTTCACTACAAGGTCACGATATTTTACCAAATGTGATATATCAAGTCATGAATCTTCAAAACAATAATTTGAACAAATCTGTGGCTTTATATCTAACGTTCCATGTTTCATGAAATTATTTTAAAAAGATGGGTTGCAATTAAGTGCTAAACTTATCTAGACTGTGTACATGTATTCATAAAGTAATAGTCTACTGAGCAACCAAAAGGAAGTACACCCCCTCCTCCAAATGGCATCCTTTGTGATTTGAAAATTACATTATACTGCATAGCAATGTCATCTTGAATTAGATAAATATTTCAGCAACCAATTCAGGATGACCCCCCCCCCCCCCCCACCTTATGCCCAAAGACGACTGGCATAGGCTCCAGCGCCCCCTGCAACCCTAATAAGGAATATGCGGTATGGAAAATGGATGGATGGATAATAGGTTTTGGATACTTTGCGGTAATTCTGCTGATTAATTTTGGGGGATTTGGAGTCTTGTTTTATGTTTCTCTTTATGTTGATTGCAGCGTCCACACAAGGCCAGTGGAGAGGAGATGACCAAGTATCACAGTGATGATTACATCAAATTCTTGCGCTCCATCCGTCCAGACAACATGTCAGAGTACAGCAAACAGATGCAGCGGTGTAAGTTGGAGTGATCTGTCTCTTCAGAATTCCTTTCCTTAGGCTCACTTGCAGAGTATTTCTCAATGTTTGCCTTTCTGTTCTTTCCACCAGTCAATGTAGGAGAAGATTGTCCAGTATTTGATGGCTTATTTGAGTTTTGCCAGCTCTCAGGAGGTGGTTCTGTTGGTAAGATTGTGCTGGACTTGCCATTACAACTTGTAAACTTTGATGAAATCAGGGTGCTAATTCGAGCATCCGCACTCCGTTTCAGCCGGTGCCGTGAAGTTGAACAAACAACAGACAGACATAGCGATCAACTGGGCAGGCGGTCTGCATCATGCCAAGAAGTCTGAGGCCTCTGGGTTTTGCTATGTCAATGATATCGTCCTGGCTATATTGGAGTTACTCAAGTAAGCACACAAACTTGGCACCAAGCCCAAAGTGATTAAATATTAGCTTAATAAATCGATAGGAAAAGTGAAATTAAAAACTAAGGGGATGCTCCCTTTTTTGGAAAGACAATTAGATTGTGAATCTTACAACGAGGACCACTTTGCATTCAATGCAATAGCTCAATCGAATGTTCTTTTTTTAAAAGGTAATAATTTTTTAGTGTGAATGACACTCACTTTGCTTTTTTTATGTATTTTTTAATATTGTTTCCGTGGTGGTAGTTTGGCAGTATCTTAATTCAATTAGTTATGTAACTCAAAAATATTACAAACATCTCAATACATTTTGTTATCTACTGCAAACTGCAACTCTGGTTACAAGGATAGTGTTAAATGCATACCTCTATGAAGATGAGTCATACTGTGCAGGTGGTCATCATGTGTCTGGTATACAGCAGATGTCGGGAGTGAACAGTAGTGGTGAAATGATCTTTTTCTTAGTTTAAAGACAGTGTCACGGAATCTGAGGGACAGTAATCCACAACACTCCCTTTGTGCTTTAGGTACCACCAAAGAGTTCTCTACATAGACATCGACATTCACCATGGAGATGGTGTGGAGGAGGCATTCTACACCACGGACCGTGTCATGACTGTGTCATTCCACAAGTATGGAGAGTACTTTCCTGGCACCGGTGACCTGAGAGTATGTACTTATTAACAAGTAACATTCTCTGTTAAAATGACCAAATATTTAAGTGACGCCTGATTGGTCCTCTGCAGGACATTGGTGCTGGGAAGGGCAAATATTATGCTGTGAATTACCCTCTGAGAGATGGGATTGATGACGAATCTTACGAAGCCATATTCAAGCCCGTGAGTAGACAAAAAAAGTCTGTCTGATTGGAAGAAGCATTTTGAAGTGGATATTCTTGTCTTGTGTAGATCATGGCCAAGGTGATGGAGATGTACCAGCCCAGTGCTGTAGTGCTGCAGTGTGGCGCAGACTCTCTGTCAGGCGATCGACTCGGCTGCTTTAACCTCACCATTAAAGGTAGCGAGACATGGTCTACTTGGCTGTAAGCACAAATTTCTCCAACAGCCTTATGATGTCCCCACAGGACATGCCAAGTGTGTGGAGTACATGAAAAGCTTCAACCTGCCACTCCTCATGCTGGGAGGAGGGGGCTACACCATCCGAAATGTAGCACGTTGTTGGACTTATGAAACCGCTGTCGCTCTTGATACATCAATCCCAAATGGTACGTACTCATTCAAGAGGTGTTGTAAATATATTATCTGGTGCAAATCAAAACACTGGGCTGTTGCTCATAATTGAGCACCCGGTAGATGATTTTTCTCCCATTCCTTCATTTCATATTGCTTTTATTTTCCATTCAACCCCTGCCAGAACTGCCCTACAATGACTACTTTGAATACTTTGGACCAGACTTCAAGCTGCACATCAGCCCCTCCAACATGACTAACCAGAACACCAATGATTATCTGGAGAAGATAAAGTAAGTCTACTAAAACAGTGTTTCCCACACAGTGTGCCAGACAAAATTAACAAATTTTGTGGAAAAAAAATCCCCAAATTTCTCTCCCCACAAACATATCCTTTTAAACAAGCAAAACAATGAAATGTTCTCCTAGAAAGCATTCAATATATGCATAACATTAACACTGATCCACTTTTTGTGACCTTTTATGGAGTAGTTTAGAGGTGATCTATGAGATTTGTCTTTGCGTTTTCTCTGGGTATTCCGCCTTACTCTCACACTCCAGAAATATGCATGGCAGTTTAATGAACCACTCGTCCATTTGTCTGAGTGAAAGGGTGAATGATTATATGCCAAAGTGATGGCCTTAAAGTGTTGCCCTTTCAGTGTTTCCATCACGAAATGGGTGTCAGTCAAGGCTTACATGAAGTCTTGTGGTTGTCTTTGAGATCAGGAGTCACCCTTGATTCGTCTGATAAAGACTGCAAGTACATGTTTTAGTGTGTCGTTAAATGCAAGGCTGCAACCGTAAGAATGTTTTAATACATTTTTTTTTTCAATTAATGTGATTGAAAACATTTTTTAAAATCCAATCCATTTAAAAACTGCACATATGAAATTGGTAGAGGTCAAAAGTGCACAATCAGGTTGCTTCGTGAACATTCTAAAGCGCTTCTCTCATTTCATTTTATGGTAGAATGTGTCACCTGCCCTCAGCATACTGAGTCAGTGCAATTTGGAAGCTCTTTTACGGGGGCTTAAAAATAGTCCACCATTGCTTGCTCAACGGGGTTAATTAACACTGTAGTTGAAATTGACTGATTAAAAAAGTTGCTGTGTTACAATTTCAATCATGTAATTCATTGCCAATTCATTGCCAATGCCACTCGCATTGATTTTCTCCCTTTGTAATTGTCGACTATTATCCTTGCTGTCATTGCCTTTTTATCGAGCATCTTCATCTTTATAAAGCTCATCGAATTGCTTGTTCTGTAGCCACAAGGGGACACAAGCCAGTGTCTTATTGTGCCGGTCCCAAGCTCGGATAAATACTGAGGGTTGTGTCAGGAAGGGTATCGATATAAAAGCTTGGACAAAACAAACATGCGAATCAAACCTTTGGACTGATTGGCTGTGGCGACCCCTGATGGGAAAAGCCGAAAGGAAAAGAAGAAGAAGAATTTACCACTTCAGGGGCGTACCTCGCCGACTGCAGATGATAGCTAGGATAGACTCCGGCACACCTGTGAACCCTGTGAGGAAAAGTGGATTTGAAAGTGGATCGATGGATGGATAAAGGAAAGCTTCACTTTAGCAAGTTCCCTCTAATTTGTCTCAGTGCAAAGGTGAGAGGTTTGTGAATTTTAAAAATAAAGCTGTGACGTGTTTTGTCCTCCAGGCAGCGCTTATTTGAGAACCTCCGCATGCTGCCCCACGCTCCAGGGGTACAGATGCAGGCCATCCCTGAAGATGCCGTACAAGAGGATAGTGGAGATGAGGAAGAGGAGGATCCCAACAAACGCATTTCCAGTACGAATCTGTTGCCATTTACATGATCTTAACATATCAATCAAAACAGGAACATCCATTCAAGAGCCAGAGCTTTAATGTGGTGGCCCCCTTCTTTGTGTATTCAGTCCGTGCTCATGACAAGAGGATAGCGTGTGAGGAAGAGTTCTCTGACTCGGAGGATGAAGGTGAAGGAGGTCGCAGGAACACGACCAACTTCAAGAAGGCCAAGCGAGCCAAGACCGAAGGAGAGAAAGAGAGCGAAGAAAAGGAGAAGAAAGGTGAGGAGGAAACAAAAGGTATTTATTCATTTTTTTGTCTCCATTTTCATTTCACCCAGCTGACCAGCGTTTATCACTTGATGCTTCAGTTTGTTAGTCATCTGTCTGAAACTTCATTGGGGTCACTTCTACACTGACCGCCAATAAAATGAATGAAATGAAACTTTTTAATGGCTCCCTTTGCATCCATTTTCACCCCGCCTTCTGTTTGCTGAGATGTTCACTCTTATGTGTGATTGTCAGTCATGCATTATTGCAACTGAACTAATACTCACGAGCGGTATGTTGTGCATTCAAATTGCCAAGTGAGACAGTGATTTTGCATTGCAGCAATAATGTGCAGTGGAACTTTTAAGTCATGAGCTTCATTGTTTCCTTCCATTCCATTGAAATGAATGGAAATTCAATTAGTGATACCTCAGCTCAAGAACTTAATTGGTTCTAAGAAAGTGCGTGTAAAGCGAAAAGTTCGTCTGCCAAACATTAATTTCCTATAAGAAACCATTCCCAGGTTACCATAAAACATAATTTTCTACTAAATAAGCCTTAAAACTACACAAAATATACCTTATACAGTAAAGTCTCGTTATATCGATATTCTCGGGAGTCCGAAAAATATCGATATAACCGGGACTATCGATATATCCGACCCTGCGCGCATGTAATTTTCTCCTTGCGTGCATAGAAATAGTATCGTAATAAGCGGTACTATCGATATAATTGATATAACGAGACTTTACTGTATATAATAAATGTGCTATTGTATTGTAATCAAAGAAATAAACTGTACTGTATAATAACGTCGTTTATTTACCTTTGTGATGGTCGTTGTTGTAGTTGCCTCTTGATATCCGAGTGTAGTTGCCGTGCTTTCTCGGCAATAATACCGTCACTCACACTGTCACCTGTGAGCTGATTTTCGTTAATCCAAATCAACATAAGTTTTTCAACCTATTCTATTGCCGGAGACTTCCTTAGACAACACAGAAACACCCTTAGCCACACCTAGCAATTGTCGACTTAGTGTGCTGGTACAGGGACGCTAAGTCACACTTGCGTACACCTCGTTCGGGCTTTTCGATCTCCTTCTGCTCGACCGTAATGTTGTTTTGTGTCCTCTCGGCTGAACACGAGACTGTGGTGGGGTCTTTTTCGGTCCCATAATAGCAAAAGTACTCCACCCGATAACAAACCATGTCAACACTCAAAGAAAGGGGGTGAGGAAAACTAGTCCGCCAGCCACCGTGGCGCTGTGTGGTTTGGTTTGTCCGCTTAAAAACCAGTTCGTCAGCCAAGACTATATGCTCGCAAATTTAATGTTCGTGAGGCGAAATGTTTGTGAGCTAAAGCGTTCGTAAGCTGAGGTATCACTGTAATTTGTCTTGGCCAATAACATTTAGATGTCCTTTTTAACCAGTGCATTGATAAAAATAAACAAGTGAAAACACATGATTAAAACAATATTTTTTTGCTCTTTACTGGAGGATGAAGAAAAAGGGGAGAAGACTTTGCTACTCCATTGAAAAAGACATGTCAAAAGAACATGGAGTAAATCTGATTTGTGTTTTTCCAAATTCATTGATTGATTTTTTTCCCATGCAAACTTCTTTTGATCATTTTAAAGTATTTGTTTTAATTTGCTTTGTCCTTGTATATCACTAGGGAGTGCTTTCTCTTTCTTCTGTATTCATTTTTCTCCCCCCAAAAAAACGTGTGCATAGCATGAATTGTACGTAAAATGGCACATTAATAACATGAGGTTTCTCTGTATTTTACATTTCCTTATTAGTGGAATACACCCGAAGATAACAATTTTATGTTGAAGTGCTTTCAAAAGTCTAGTTTGTATTTTAAGATTTTTAAAGTGGATTTGTCATGTTTACAAAAGCTGTCATAACCAGTCATCACTGCTGACATGTACATGGATCTTGTTATTGGGGTTGTGATAATGATTAATTCTTTTTATTTACTCCTGACAGAAGTTAAAGATGAGGAGAAGGCACCAGACGAGGAGAAAATGGACACATCAAAGTGAGAAAACGCGCATTGACACACATAGTATCCAAGAAGTCGTCTTAATCATGTCGCATGCTACTCTTTTAGGCCAAAAGAGGAGTCAAAGACACCTTAAGATCCTCCCAACACAATGATGCCAGCACTGGGAAGAAAAGCAACATTGTCTTTTTATATTTTGTTGTTGGAGGGGGGAGGGAGGCTTGCTTCCATGGAATAGGTTATAAAATGGGACAGATTTTTTTTTTCTTGGACTTTTCCAATATTGTGAACTGAAATCAAAAATTTTGCTTTGTCAACTTGATCTTCACTCAAACTTTTAAGGCGCCAACACTTTCATTTCCTTTGTCAGACAACTGTTTCAAGTTTTATATCTCATGAATTTAACTTATTTAAATCATAGATATTTGGACTCTTGACCCTACCCTTTTTCTTAAAATGTCTTTCAGTCCCAATTATTTCCTGTGCCTTTGAGAGTATAGTTATTGCATGTTTGTATAATAGAACCTTTTCTATAATACTTCTGTGTCAGTAGTCTTCCCTGCTAAAATGATCAGGAATTATTTGTGTTCCTGTTTCTTTTTTAGTTCATATTTGAGATTTTCAGAAGTATTATTCCGCTGTGTGCTGTCATTTGAAACAGCAAGGATATCAAATGTTTCAAAATGGAAAATTTACCAATTTAGTGGTAATCCAGTAAAAGCAATGTCATTTGTACTCTAAGTGAGAAGCTAGTTCAAATTGGCAAATGCTTTCGGATCCTTTAAATCAGGGGTCTGAAACTCAATTTACCCGGGGGCCGCTGGAGGCAGTCTGGGTGAGGCGGGGCCGCATCAGGATTTCCACAAGAAAAGCACAGATAAAACATTCCAATGTTCTCAAAATCTTTATTTTTAACACACAAAAAAATGAATTAAACCAATAAATGCAAAAATGAATACAAAATAAATGAACCAGTAATAAATAAAATAATTATAATGATCATAAGGCAGATACAGACGACTGAAAAAAACCCACAGGAAAACTAATTATTTTAATAAAGTTTCAAATGTCTGTATTCACAGTTCTTTAACCTTTAACTTTCTTAACATAAATAAAATATTGAACATGAACTGTCCTGAACATGGCTTCTCTTGCCTACTTCTTGCCGCTCGAAACCTGGCAGCGCTTCTTTTCACAAAGCCGAGCCACATTTGGCTTGAGGGAGGAGGCAGTGGAGACTCTGAGTAGGGCTTGAAGATGCGCATCAGGAAGTCTGAACAAATTGGAGAAGAGCTTCTCATATAAGTATGTGCTCCCAAAAAGACACATGGTCTGCTTGAACATTTGGGAAAGTTCAGGGAAGCTGGGGGTTAACTCAAAAATTGCCCAAGCTTGTCTGCTTCTCCATTCATATCCCTGAACTTGGCTTTTAGTGCAGAGTTGCACTGTAGATTACAGAGCTCCATTTGGAACACAGGAGAGGCATCTTGCACATCCAAAGAGAATGGGTCCGCAAAAATTTGAAATGTGGCTTTGTGCGTCTTGATGTCTGCAAATCTGTGATCAAATTCCCTATGTAGCTCCAAAATGGGTTCAACATACTTCTCACCACTGAATGGTGTGCCTGCATCCAGGAGTGCCTTGCATGCTGGGAAATGGAAAAGGTTTGTCTGAGAGCTGGGCCTTCCATCCAAGTTTCGTGCAGAATGCTTTCACGTTGTCATGGGCAGCACTGACGAGTTGCCCCTGGCCTTGTAGCTTCTTGTTCAGTACATTAAGCTCATGTGTGATATCAACAAGAAAAGCTAAGTCAATGAGCCATTTGGGTTCACTTAGCACAGGAACAACCACCCCGTCTTTCTCCTTGAATTCTTTTATTTCTTCTCTCAACACAAAAAATCTCTTCAATATGTTTCCCCTGCTGAGCCAACATATCTCAGTGAAGTAGAGCACATCCCCATATTCTGACTCCATTTCCTCTAAAAAAAAGCATGGAACCTTCTGTGCTTCAAGCCGCTGCATCTGATTTGTTTGATGCATTACACAACGACAGACATCACATTGTCAAACTTCAGGCATTTGCTGCAAAGGGCCTGCTGATGAATAATGCCGTGCAGTGCTATGGCCTCCTCCAAACCCTCCTCTCCCAATTTTTTTTGAACAAGTGCTACCTGTCCATTCTTCCTCCCTGTCATTGATGGGGTACCATCGGTTGTTATTCCAACAAAGTTCTACCATGACAAAACAGCATTCTCAATAGCATCACACAGTTGTTCAAATATGTCCTTAGCGGGGGGCTGGCCGTGCATTGGAATTACTGTGAGCAACTCCTCCGTCACTTCAAAATTGTCAACATTGTCTGTGATGTCTGTGGTCTCATCAAGAGCCACTGAATATACACTGAAACATTTTGCTTTCTCACACAGTTGATCATAAATGTCATTTGATAGATCAGAAATGCGCTCTGCCACGGTGTTGCCAGAAAGGCTGATGTTGTTAAACTGGCCTTTCTTTTCTGGACAATTTCTGCAGCCTGTAATATGCACTTTTTGACAAATTCACCTTCTGTGAATGGGTTTCCCGCTTTAGCAGTCATCTCACTGACGACGTAGCTAGCTTCGACTCCTGCTAAATTCTTTTTGGTTGCTTTCTTGAAGTAATCTTGTTGCCTCAGTAGACGTGTTTTAAGATTGGCAACCTGGTTGGCTCTCTCATCTCCCTGGTATTTTTCGTATTCCTCAGCATGTCGAGTTTTATAATGACGTTATAAATTGTATTCCTTGTGCACCGCGACTTTTTCAATACAGATAAGACACGTCGGGGTGCCCCTGTGCTCAACAAAGAAATATTGCACTCCCCACTTTTCCTGAAATTGTCTGTGCTCATCACCGACCTTTCTCTTCACCGCAGGCTTTGAAAAAGAAATCTTGTGATTCCACTCGGTGTGAGTCTCGAGTTGAACTTAAACTTTCAGTTTGCGGGGCTGTGGTGCATGCGCACTTTCAATCTATGATGTTATTAAACATCAGATTATTAAGAAGGCGTATAGATGGCCGAAAGCTCCGGATAGCTAATGCAGTTCTTTTTCTCTAATCGAATCGGACAACGACAGTTATCCGAATTTCTCAAGTGCTGGGTAAACGCACTGACTGTTAAGTTTCAGTTTCACTCGCGATGTGCCTATAATAAGTAAGAAAAAACACATCAGCTCGGCCAGGATGGACATGGCTACTGACATGGCACAGGCCGACTCATAAATCACAGCGCTTTCTTCATTTATGAGCTGAGAGCAGTCGAGGACTATAGGAGCTGAGTGGAGTCGGCTTCACGGCTTCTCCTCCGCCCAGCTGACTGGAGGAATGAATGAATGAGTGAAGCACTGGACAGCCTGACCGATGTGCCACCCTTCATAGCTTTTTATCCCACACACACAAGTTTCATTCATATCAATCATGCGGGCCGCACTAACAATCTTTCATATCAAGGTGGGCCGCAACATATTCCTTCGGGGGCCGCAGTTGGCCCATGGGCCGTGGGTTTAAGACCACTGCTTTAAATGATATATTTGACTGATTCAAATAAAATTCATAGACACAATGTAGTATTTTATATAACAAGTCAAAATGAACAAGAAAGCTGACCACCCTGGTTAAACATGTTTAATTCACCATTTGGTCATAACACAAAATAGCAGTCCATATTTTATCTTGTAAAAAAAACATACGTACATCCGTAGGAAAAATATTAGACAAATGTCAAGCATTCCAAATGTTTGTTCATCAGAATCATCAATTCAACTCATTTTACAACCCATACTTGATGTGATGTGCTCAGAGCCAATGGCTTTGCTCTGCTGCCGCACCAACGCCCAGAAGCTCATCTTGCTCCACAGCCTCAGCATTAAGCTCGGTCGACTGAACCCTTGGAGGTGATTGGGGTACTGCGGCGGCCCTCTGGATGCGAACCTGGAACCGCACAACCCTTGTAAAGCACTCTGGAGAAGAACACTTGAAGAACATCTTACAAGACAGTGAACATGTCACCTTGGTGAGTGACTGAGTGAATTTAAGGTGACAAAAACCAATGGATGTCTTTACCGCAGTGAAGGACCAAGTACAGCTCACGTTGGGATGATGGCATTCGTTAAATACCACAGTAGGTCCCAATTGTTTTTTTTTTTGGAACAAGACTAATTAAAGTAGAGGTAAGAAGAGCTCAATGTTCTGATGTCCCAGGTCTAATCTGGAATACCTGGATCAAACCCAAAAGTTAAGAACAAATTACCCTCTTTGCGATGGTGGGCCTCCGCCGGCACGGGCAGAGGTACAAAAATGACGTACAGGCAGCGAAGCAGCGGAAGGAGAACACCATTTCCACCACAGACATCAGTATCAGCGGGACCCACAATATGATCGTGGTGCTCTAATGGACGAAAACCAAGATGGAGAATAACTTTTCGGCGGACACGGTCTTTAACTTGTTTTGTCCTCACGTAAACGCGGGTTGGGTCAAAGGGGCATTCGTAGGTGATACTGGAAGACCCGACACCGTGCTTGAGGAGAATGCAGTGTGTCAGCAGGCTTCGTCCTTTGTGAACGATGGCAGTGACCACGGACGCTATCAGGCCCAAAGTGGAGGCAACAGCCAAGAGACCTGCTATGAAGCTGAATACCAGCAGGACCCACTTCTGCAGACACCACAGAAAAAAAACTCAGGTAGGCTTAAAACGACCAGCCACAAATTCTGTTTTATCATAGAATTCTACGTCAAGTCATGGTGGGACCTCCAAAGCAGTAATAGTTGGCTTGACTTTGTGTCACTTTGTAGAGATTTGCCACAGTGGAATGAAATCATTTTACAGTGCATTTTGTCATTTACCCCATGACTGGAATGACGACATCAGTTTCAGACAGCGCTATTTTCTATGGATGCAACTTTCAATTGATTATTACCATATTTTCCAGTGTATAAGGTGCAGCAGAGTATACGGCGCACCCCCAATGAATGGTGTATTTTCAAACTGTTTTCATTTATAAGGCACACTGGACTATAAGACACACCTTTAATGAAAGAAAAATGTTTCCAAATATATATGAAAAAAATAAGTTTCACAAATATAAGGCACACTCGCTACTGTAGAGGCTGGGGTTATGCACTACTATAATAATATATATATAATAATAGAGTCGTGGCTGCTGACAGTAGTTGTGAGACCTGTTGTGGTTCTCCTGGGTATAAGGTGCAGGGTCATCTTTTGAAGAAAGTCAAGGCATTTGGGTGCGCCTTATACACTGGAGAATACGGTAATTTGCAGAAGCCTATTTTTATAGCAAACAATATGTTCAGAGATTTTTTTTTTTTTTTGGGGGCCCCACTGTAGTTGTGGTGTGTACAGTGGTACCTCGGTTCTCGACCATAATTCGTTCCGGGACCCTGTTCAAAAAGCGATTTTTTTTTTTTTTTTTTTTTTTTTTTTTTTTTTTTTTTTTTGAACACCGAAACCACCTCTTTGCTCCTGTCACTTGCGAGTTGACAGCGGGGCCGGGAGGGGCGGGGCTGCCGTTCTCCACCCGCTGTCATTCTCTAATCACGGACACGGGGCATTTATACGGTTCACGATCACCTCG
Source organism: Hippocampus bargibanti (assembly GCF_051943395.1). Classification (NCBI taxonomy): domain Eukaryota; kingdom Metazoa; phylum Chordata; class Actinopteri; order Syngnathiformes; family Syngnathidae; genus Hippocampus; species Hippocampus bargibanti. The sequence continues at coordinate 15,901,876 of NC_142742.1, read as the reverse complement.
CCAATGCCGGATGATTGACTCACCTCGCCACCGTACCTGGACTCTTCCTTCGATGCGCGAGTGTATCCGGTGCGAGGTATTTTCCCTGAGTCCCGTAAATTTATGTCATCTTCCGGGATTGCGTAATTTTGCACCCTCGTGTGCCATTTGCTTTTTGCCGTAGTAAGTGGATCGGATCACCCCCTGCCTTCTTACTCGCTGTGTTCTCTTTTATTTGTGAATAAACATCTTGCTTGAGTAGTACGTCTCTGCCGCCTGCTTTGGAGTCCCAAACATTCCACTACGTTCCGACGAGTCAGCTGCCGTCACTCTCGCTCGGAACGTGACAGCTATGGATGACTCGGCTACAGGATGTTCTTTTCTCTTAAAATATCTATCCAATGACACTTGCTTTCACTTCTGTTGCGTCACACGCGTGTATGATTTTGAAGTGCGCCTTTCAACACTTTCATGTCTTTCAATTCCTTGATCTCCTTGATGTGCGTATCACTCTGACGCATAGCACACACTTGAAAATTTTATAAAAGGAGCTGTCGCGGGACAGAGAGATTGGGCAGAATCATATCAGACTCATCTCGGACTCACGCCCTCATGCCGGGCGTCGGACGGACATCACGGCACGACTTGCTCGACTCCACGCCGCGATCAAGCTCTGCGCGTCACCTGCCTGGGAGATCTGACAACGAACCTACTTACAAATAAAGAGAACCATCAAACTCTTTATTGTTCCACAGCCACATCACTAGATTTCACAGCCTCCTTATTCTTTAATATCGTACTGATCGTAGATTTTGCTGTATTCCCTAGCCAGATCAGACACTCGCACACCTCCTTCATATTTTGCGATTATTTCTTTCTCAAATGCAATAGTTGTACACGCTACTTTTCTTTTGTCACTTTAAGCAGCACTTACTTTCTTTGGAGGCATGATTAGGGGCTAAAACTCTTCGTACACCTATATTAAACGCTACAGCAAAACGCAGCACGTCCGCTAGCCACAACAGTTGGTCACGGAGAGAGCGATACGCCCGTGCGCCGCTCAGCTCCCCACCCTCGCGTACGCACTCACGCGTCGTATTGGCGTTCGAACATCAATCGGTGTTCGAAGCAAGAATATCTCGAATATTTTGTTCGAACTGTGAGGCGTTTGAGAACCGAGGTACCACTGTACTTTGCTGTTCAGTGAGGGTGACAAATAGATCGCTCAAAGTTATGATAGAAGCATGCAAAGAGTGAACAAGTTAAGCAAACCGTTCTTACCAAAATCTTGCTTTTCTTGTTTTTGGACAAGACAATTGCAATTATTCCACCGATTATTCCCTGAGGAGCAGAAGACATATATGAGCAACACTTTATTTTCCTAATTCTTCAAGTGAAATTTGAAGTGTTAAATGTTGTTCCTATGGTTTGCCCTGTGGCTCGTCAATATGACAAAAATCAAGCATATCCCCTCTCCTCCAAAAGTATTGGAAAGCCATTTCCTTGACTTTTGCAGTTCATTAAAACATTTTGGTTCAACACTAAAAGAGAAATTTAACATGAGATAAGATACCGAAACATTTCAGCTGTTATTCCCAGTTGTTATCTGTATGATACATCTTAAAAGACATTGTTTCAATTCAAAGGGTTTTCTTTTTTTTTAGACAAGCAAAAGTATTGGAACAGGCCAAACACTTAAAATACAGTTGTATTTTAATCACAAATTCCAATACTTTTGCCAGTATAAAAAACACAGCATTCTACTTCTGTGTGCCAGCATTTCAGAAAAATCCACCCCTTTCTCATGAATATTTTTCTCAAAGATGTGTTGAAAAAAAAATGGATGAAAACCTCAATACTCCACGAATAGGTGATGTGAAAGGGCTGAGAGCACTGTTGGTCTATGACAGGTTTACGCCGGTAATCTGACACTAAGGATATATCAGGAAGAAGCAGGTGGCAGGTATGGTTGTTGTTCTGAAGCGTTGTCAGAAATCATACGAATGGGGTGAATGCAATGCACACACAGGCACAAAGTTTATTGCTGTTTATTGTTTGAAGAATCACCCTGGGAGGACATACGTAGAAAACAAAACACGCCTGTCAATCACAAATACCAATACTTTTGCCAATGTAAAAAAATGGGTCCATTAAAACCAAAAGGGCCATATGCAGGGTGATGCAAAAAAACGTGCCCCAACTCTAATTGGGCCCTGTTTCTTAGTGTTCTAGGCCATCTCGAACATATGCTCTAGTACGCAGAAAAACAGGCCAAAGACCCTCATGTTTTGATATGATGTTTTAAATATAATAAACTAGTTATGAGCAAAGGTTCATTTCATTCGGACAAAACACTAAGAAACGGGCCCTAATTACAATCGGGGCTGTCATGATCTGGTTGGCGACCAACGGGTGGCGCTGTCGGCCCCGCCTGCACCTGCACAGGTGCTGGTCGTCCAGATCAGTGGCGGACTGCCACGGATTGGCGACCAACTGTAGCCTCGCAGGTGCTGGTCGTTTTAATCAGTGATACTTAAAAGGACTCCCGTCACGACCATCCGGTGTCTGTTCGTTGTTTGTTGCATGCTTTGTCTGCAATCGCATGCATTGTATGCTGTGCATGTGTTTGTTTAACCTTGGCGGACTTTTACACTTGGTTTTCTTTTGATACTTTTTTCTGTTCAGATCATTTTGATGTTTTACATTTTGTTCCTGCTATTTTAATACAATTTGTCAAACACAACCTCCTGCTCCCTCCTGCCTGCTTTTTGGGATCCGCATCCGCCATCACCACCTTGCAAACCGTGACAGGGGCCCATTTTTTTTGGTCACTCTGTATTATAGACAATCTATCAGACCCAGAAGCAACTCATGTAAATAAAAGCTGACATTATTATGTCATCTCATAATTGTCTTTTAATGCCAAACCCAAAGGTTTTGTCTACAGCGCAAATGGTGCAATTGTTCGACTGATGCCTGTAGAAGCGTAGTTCTTTTACCATTAAGCCTGCCACAATGGCGATGACATTAGTGATGGCATACACCAAGATGCGGGCTTCGGCGTGTACGCTGATGTGCCTGAGAACTGCACCGTGCACCAGAGCGCCAAGGAGAAAATTAACATGGCCGACCAGGACCAGCGCCAAGCCCATCTTCATCAGGGTTTTGTTGTCTTTGAGGTTAGCACAGCACACCCCTACACAAACAGAAATGTTAACTCTTCCAGCACTGGTGGTAGCTAATTAAAAATATGCTTGAGTGTACACAAGTAGATTTTTCCGGTATTTGTTCAGTGTTGGGGTAATTCACTATACGAACATCTTTAAACATCTTTTTGCATCATTTTGTTTTACTTGGACTTCCCGATACGTCATATCCTGCCTGCCTTTACATGATGTCACATCCTAGTACCTCACGTCCTATTACACCACATCCTGTCCGTCTTACATAAATGCTCTCCCAGCGCAACTATCTCTCTTCCTCTCTGCCTCTCCTCAACCGACCTCACAATGTCCCTGCTGTCCACAAGATTAAAATAATTTATTCTATTCAACACCTGGCTTCCTGCTGATTTCACCATCCCACATCTAACACCCTGAAGAGCGATGAACCAGGAACGAACGATCACTTTTAACCCATCATTCAGTACTTCAGCATTTGTTTCTGATTATTTAACTCCTGTTTGAAAAGATGTAAAAAAGGCGAATGTTTAACACCTTGTAAAAATAGGCTCGCTAATTTTGCATCCTCTGCGGATGATGATTATAACAGTAAACTCAGTGATGATTGAATTTTGGAGTCTTATGTCACCATTAGAGGGAAGGGGTGCGTGCGTGCATTCTGCTCGAGAGGCTTTCAATGTTGTGAAAAATATTTTTTCACTCTGATTGATGGACAGTTGTGCAGTGTGAATAACTCACTTTTGAAAAGAAATATTCTTTATCATTGAAAATCAAAATTGTTTCACCGGCCTCCCTGTGTGAAGTTTTCTCCGTGTCCTCCGGTTTACTCCCATGTTCCAAAAGCATGCAGGGCAGGCTGAACACTCCAAATTGTCCCTAGGTGTAAGTACGAGTGTGGATGGTTGTTTGTCTCTGTGTGCCCTGCGATTGGCTGGCAACCAGTTCAGGGTGTCCCCCGCCTAGTGCCCAAAGATGGCTGGGATGGGGGCCAGCACTGCCCGCAACCCTAATGAGGATAAAGCGGTCTGGAAAATGGATGGATGGAAATTGTTTCAGTAAATGTTGATATTTAGCACAAAGATAACTGATCCGTGGTTTCTTGATGATAGCATTAACATGGGAACAATAGGACAAAAATAAATGAAAGAAATTTAGAAAAACACACACACACACACACACACACACACACACACACACACACACACACACACACACACACACACACACACACACACACACACACACACACACACACGTGGAAAACAAAGTTAACAAAATGTTTGGTGGGGTGGAGCATACAGTATATCTTCCTGAGGGTTGAGTACGGTTAGTGTCCTGCGAGACCAACTTGGTGTTTTGGGTCATAACATTAGTTTGTTCACGGCCCTTGCACATGTACACAGGAACTGATGATGAAAACATTTCAGTCTGTGACTGTGTACAATCACTTAAAAAATATATTCCTGGACTCTTTTGACATCCAATACCAGCAACATTCCATTTGATTTTTTGAAGTTGTCAAAGAGGGTAAAAACTTCTTTGAATAACCCTCACTGATGCTTACCAAACTTATCGACATCACCTCTCAGCACTGCCATTCACAAATTTATTCGGGTTTTGTTTACCGATTTTTTTTATTACCGAATTTGTTCGGGTTTTGTTTTCTCTTGTTGGTGTGCTGATAAAGCACTGTTTTTTCCTTCCACCAGGGGGCATCATTTCCCTTTTTCCCATATTAGCACTTTGTTCTAGCTAGCTAGCTAGTTCAGTTGTTGTTAAAGCGTTATATAATATATAAAATATATTTTGGGCCGAACACCTCATTTCAAGCTCATATAACTCCAGACCCATATAATTTAGGAATCACCTTTTTTTCTGATGAGAGTATAAGGTTTCTTGGACACACGTCTGGCAGTGGGTGAGTAAATAAAGGCTGATTTAATGCCCAGAATGTACTGTATTTTTGTACAACAATAATGGTTCGCCTGTGTTAATGAAATAGGCATAAATAATTCCCCAAAAAATGCTGGTGGAAAAACTTTTTGAAACCATCATAAAACAACAGATTGAAATCACCATTGTGGCAGTACTTCGATGCCGCCTTGTGCTCTTAACTACGAGACAACAATTTTCTTGCCCTATTTGACTTTGAGCAAGAAGCAGATCACAAGGCACGTATAGACAAACAACCCTTCACACACTCAGGCCAATGAATGAACATAATAAACTTGTTTTTGGAATGTGGGAGGAAACCAGAGAACGGGTAACTGGAGAAATCCTACAAACTCCATCCAGGAGCGCCAAAGCCAAACTTGGGATTCAAACGCAAAAAAACCTCGACTGCGCGGCATCATTGCGAACCACGACTACTGTACGTATTTTAAATGATGTGTACGATAAGCAAATGTCACAATTAACTCTGATCTGAGACCAAAATGCACTTCTAGAGAATTATATATTTAACATTTTTTTGTGAATTTATATTGGCCCTTCTCCACTTGCTACTTACTTGGGGGTGGCTTATTTGAAGCTTTGCGATTCCCACACAATATTCAAACATGCCATTTTGACAATACAACACAAAAGTAATTGCAGAAGCTTTGTTACAACGGTTACAACTATTTAACTGGACATAAACGGGCCTTCTTAACGACGAAACAAAAGGCGCCACACCTTAACTTGCGAGCATGCCGGTCGCCAAACAACTAAATATGCAGGAAAATGTCCGAGTTAACATACCACAGTTCACCATGATTGACGTCCTCTTCTCTTATATGTAAGAATGAACATACGGTGCACCGCTATCATTTCTGACAGCGTTTATTGAAAAACTAGCATTAGGGTGAACAGCTTGTCTTGCTCAACTGTCGCTCGCCTGCGATTTCTTCAACTTCCTCACCTGAGTTTAAGCCACGCCTCTCTACACCACATAACATCTTTTAAGCATAATCGTTTTTGTTAAAACATCACGTTTGGCGAAAAATATATGTGGCCTTTACTCAGCAGATAAGAGATTTTGAATGGGCGTGTATTTTATTGTTCTCGTGCCGTTTAACTTTAGGCACAGGAGCGCGCTTTGAAAACGGGCACGCGCGTTCTGGATAAGGCGAAATACAGTACAGTATAGTCGAGACAATATTTTTTTCCACACAAAACGATGACGCCACAAGTGCATCGTGGCGTAATCAGCCTACAACGTACACCATGAATGCACTGGCCCTTAATCCATCATTTGTATGACGTTATTTTAGAAAACACAACGATTATTGTTTTTATTTACATGTTGACTTCTCATCTCATCTCTCATCTCATTTTCCGTACCGCTTATTCCTCATTAGGGTCGCGGGGGTTGCTGGAGCCTATCTCAGCTGTCTTCGGGCACGAGGCGGGGGACACCCTGAATTGGTTGCCAGCCAATCGCAGGGCACACAAAGACATACAACAGTCACTCTCACACTCACACCTAGGGACAATTTGGTGTGGTCAATCTGCCTGCCATGCATGTTTTTGGAGTGTGGGAGGAAACCAGAGGACCCGGAGAAAACCCACGCGGGTCCGGGGAGAACATGCAAACTCCACACAGGGAGGCCGGACCGGGACGCGAACCGGCGACCTCTGCACTGTGAAGCCGGTGTGCTAACCACTCGACTACCGGGCCGCCCACATGTTGATTTATGGCATAATATTATAAATACCGTTAGCGTAACACTGCTCCACAAACTTGCGCAGCAGTAATCAACCCTGATATTAATTACTGTTGCGGTCGTTCAACGATTCTTAGAAATTAAAATTCATAAATTGGTATTTCGGTGACTGTCAAACTGAGTGAGCATCATACGCGTAGAGCTCAGCAGTGTGCAAATGTACCAAATGTGACAATTGCATACCCGTCAATGTTTGGAATAATATTTAGCCCGTTGTTAAACTATTAACTGGGTGAGAACATTTAATACAGCACAAAAATGCAACCACAATTCAAATGACCACTCTAACATTCATACTTCATCTAGCAATTTTATTTTGTATCAAAAGCAATTCGATTGTGCTCATTAAATTGCCGTATTTTTTTTTTTGCGCCGGCGCACCTACTGTTGTGCACAATTCATGTTTTCCCCCCCAGTTTTAGGACGTATGCTATTATATAATTGAAACATCTGCAGAGTTTTATCAGAGAGTTTTGTCTGTCCGCTAACGTTGTTAACGTGTACATATTTACATTTTTCGTGAGTTTCAGATATTTTTACATATTTAGCTTGATCTTGTTCGTGGAAAAACATTGTGCCGTTTCAGAAAAAAAACACCTGGCCCCTAAACTAACCTTTAATTCTTGAATACAGCATTTCAAAATCTAAGACTACTGTATATCACATAGTATTGGCATCGGATATAATTAATTTATTCTTTTCATCATGGGCATCTTTCGTGCAACAGAAAAAACGAGAGCAAAAAAATCAGGAAGACTTGAATCTGATTTTAAAATGTACTAAAATGTAGGTATTATCGTATATTTTAAATGCACACTCACATATCTACATTTAATACAACTGATATAATTCTTCATTGCTGTTAAAAATGTAGTCATTGCTTCACTACATTAGTACGTCATATATGATGTGTGATTGATGTTGTTGTAAAAACGAACGTTTCCTTACGTACGATGACTAATTGAATGCTGTAATGATTAATGTTGTCATATGTGAGCCTCTGTATTTATTACTTGCGAGAAAAACATACTGCAAATGCACAGCTTTAATTCGCCGAAGTGCCTTCTTACAATACGTCGACGTACAAACGTCACACGCGTGCACGCTAAAACGTGCCCGCGTGCGGTGACCGTGCACCTCTGTGACAGAGTCAAGTGGGTCCGTGTGTGGCGACAGCTCTGCTCGGGGTATAGGGTAGTTCTGCCATAGTCTGGCAAAAAAAAATCTGAAACACTAGAAGATTTGATCGTCAACTTTCTGAAGTGTAAGACGTTGCATCCATTGTTTTTGTATCAACAATGAGGGAAATCGTTCACATCCAGGCTGGCCAGTGTGGTAACCAGATTGGTGCCAAGGTAAATATCCGAAATTATGCATAACTATCAGAATGAACCAAAATAAGCAGGACTGGTTTAGAAATAAAAGGTTTAATTAAAAATGTCATAAATTTTCTTGGATGAGAGGAAGCAACTAAAGTCCATGACTACTGATTTACGTGTTGAATTTGCTAACCTTACATAAAACAAATTACTGTACACAGTAGATCAAGAGTGGCAGCAACACACACCACCATCCATCCATCCATCCATCCATCTGCTGCTTATCCGGGGTCGGGTCGCGGGGGCAGCAGCCTTAGTAGGGAAGCCCAGAGTTCACTCTCCCCAGCTCCTCTCGATGTGGAGGAGTGGCTCGACCTTGAGCCCCCCCTGGATGACCGAGCCTCTCACCTTATCTCTAAGGGAGAGCCCGGACACCCTACGACGAAAGCTCATTTCACACACCATTTTCACAAATATTTGCCCACATTTTCACTTTTTGGCAATTTGTTTAATGAACTGAACATTTATGATTTTGGAATATGGTTGGAAAAATGTAGTCCAAGAGTCAAACCCCGAACCTCAGAAATGTTGAATGGACCTGCTTTATTACCATGTGCTCTCCCATGTTCTCCATCTAGGTTTAATTAATATATACCCATGTCTTAATGTATTGCTGGGCAGCATGCTTACTTGTACGCTAATGTGTGATTTCTATCTTGTATGTGTATGCAAATCATTTCATGCTTATTTAAATTATCTTAATGATAATTCAAATAAGAACTCCTTTCCTACATGTTTATTCTCGAGCTACAAAAAAGTTGTGCCATGTTTGGCTCTACAGAGCAACAAAGTTCACTTTGGAATCAGGTTGTGGGTGTAGTATCAATGACACATTGTGAATTTGCTCTCAATAAAGGTTTAATCTTGTGATTCAACTGATTTTGCAGTTCTGGGAAGTGATCAGTGATGAACATGGTGTTGACCCGACAGGGACGTACAATGGAGACAGTGACCTGCAGCTGGACAGGATCAACGTTTATTATAATGAGGCAACAGGTCCTGACAAGTGATTGTTTAATACGTTCGGACCAGAATTTTCCCACTGGGTCATCAATATCATACCATTGTTATTCTTTTCCTCGTAGGAGGTAAATATGTACCACGAGCGGTTCTTGTGGACTTGGAACCAGGTACCATGGACTCTGTGAGATCCGGGCCCTTTGGACAAATATTCAGACCTGACAATTTTGTGTTTGGTGAGTGATTTTAAATTATCTTCTGTATCACTAGACTAGAATGGTGAAACATCAGATGCTGATACGTCTGTGTAAGCTCTCAGTCGTACAGGAGTGGTCCATCGATGAGAAGGTTTCTTCAGCCGTCATCTGTACAAAAGTGAAGGTTTCGGACGTTTCGCCTCCTATCAAAGAGGCTTCGTCAGCGAACTAAAGTCTGACTGGTCGTATCGGCCCCATTTATATATCCGATATATAATTTGTTTAATGAACTGAACATTTATGATTTTGGAATGTGGTCGGAAAAATGTAGTCCAAGAGTCAAACCCCGAACCTCAGAAATGTTGAATGGACCTGCTTTATTACCATGTGCTCTCCCATGTTCGTATCCGATATATAAATGGGGCCGATACGACCAGTCAGACTTTAGTTCGCTGACGAAGCCTCTTGGATAGGAAGCGAAACGTCCGAAACCTTCACTTTTGCACAGATGACGGCTGAAGAAACCTTCTCATCGATCAGATGCTGATGTGCAAAAATGTCAGCGCATCATTTCAACCATATATTCGATATATCACCGCATGCAAGAGTGGCCCCAGTTAGATTTGATAAAAGGATGGTGTTCCAAGCATGTGAAATGTGAACTAGTCGTACATAATCTGAACATTTTGTTTTTAATTTTCTCCGTTTGATTTTATCAAGTGGTTGCATTATTTAAAATCATCTGCCTCCAATGAAATACAATTCAGTGAAATGAACATTTTTTTTTCCAGTGTGGGTCATTCACCTGATTTGAGTGTAGGTCATTTACCTGACTTCCGTGTCCACTCATTGACAATGTGAGTGAGTGAACGTAGTCAACTGCTCCCAAAGTCAACTGGGCCAGGCTGCTACTCCCCGCAACACTGAACAGGATAAGCAGTAACTAGAAAATGGATGATGAGGACTGTTAAAGTGACAAAAGTCTCTTTCCTCCATAGGTCAGAGCGGTGCTGGGAACAACTGGGCAAAAGGTCACTACACTGAGGGAGCTGAAGTGGTGGACTCGGTTTTGGATGTGGTACGCAAAGAATCAGAGAACTGTGACTGCCTGCAAGGGTACCAGCTTACACATGCTCTCGGAGGTGGGACTGGATCGGGCATGGGAACCCTGCTCATCAGCAAAATTCGTGAAGAGTACCCCGACAGGATCATGAATACATTTAGTGTGGTGCCCTCCCCCAAAGTAAGCCGCCCCAGTAATATAAAGTTATGGCCAATGATTCTAAATATGCACTTTTGTCTCCATCAGGTGTCAGACACTGTGGTTGAACCCTACAACGCCACGCTCTCCATCCACCAGCTTGTTGAGAACACAGATGAAACCTACTGCATTGACAATGAAGCTCTCTACGACATCTGCTTCCGCACGCTGAAACTGACCACGCCCACATACGGAGACCTCAACCACCTAGTATCCTCCACCATGAGCGGCGTCACTACCTGTCTGCGCTTCCCAGGCCAGCTTAACGCTGACCTCCGTAAACTGGCTGTCAACATGGTACCTTTCCCTCGATTACATTTCTTCATGCCAGGCTTTGCTCCGCTGACCAGCAGAGGGAGCCAACAGTACCGAGCACTCACTGTACCCGAGCTCACCCAGCAAGCGTTCGATGCTAAGAATATGATGGCGGCGTGTGATCCGCGTCAAGGCCGCTACCTAACAGTCGCTACTGTCTTCCGTGGGAGAATGTCTATGAAGGAAGTGGATGAGCAGATGCTCAACGTCCAGAACAAGAACAGCAGCTACTTTGTCGAATGGATCCCCAACAATGTCAAAACGGCTGTCTGTGACATTCCTCCCAAAGGTCTCAAGATGGCTGTCACCTTCATAGGCAACACCACAGCCATCCAGGAGATGTTCAAGCGTATCTCTGAGCAGTTCACAGCCATGCTGCGCCGTAAGGCCTTTCTGCACTGGTACACGGGTGAGGGGATGGATGAGATGGAGTTCACTGAAGCTGAGAGCAACATGAATGATTTGGTGTCTGAGTACCAGCAGTACCAGGACGCTACTGCTGAGGATGAAGGGGAAGGGGAGGAGGAGCAAGATGAAGACTAAAGCTTGAAGATAATTGCCAGTGTATCCATTGACAAATGAAAGAACCAGAATTGGCTGGTGTGCAGTGTAACCGTGGATATTTTGTTATCCTTTGAATAAAAAAAATGTTAAACCATGTCATTGTTGCTTCAGTCTTCATTTTCAGTGTTATCCTTAAACCACCATTTTTTAATTGATGTCAGTCTCCCGAAAGTCAAGGCCCGCGGGCCAAATCCGGCCCGCCACATCATTTTTTTCGGCCCGCGAAAGCAAATCAACTTGTTAAATTCCATGATGATTGCTAAAATCCGAGCCAAAATTTCATATTTTTGGATGTCAACCACAATAAAATCATTATTCTTGACTTCAGATTTGAAAACGAGTTGTTCATTAATTTGTTGTGTGCTCTATATGTAATATTTGAAGGGATTTAAACATTCTAATGGGTTCCCCAAATTCATAACTGCCCTCGAGAGGAAACCATAACTACAATGTGGCCCGCGGATGTGTTGCTTTGTGTAAGCGGGTTCGGTAAATGATACAACTTCTAGATAGAGTTGAGGTTCTTTATTAGGACGGCTGTGTTGGTTGGAGGGAGAAGGCAATTGACATGTGTGGCTCTCGTAGGCTCTCATCAAACTGACTTGCAGCAGCGCGCATGCTCCTTTGATCTAAAGCCAGGCATCACTAGTAGAACATGCAAATACAATTTGCTCATATCATTACATCTCCCTTTCTTAATTGAATTCTTTACTTTTAACAAATGTAATTAATTTAATTATGTCAGTAATTAGCAAACTTAAACTTGAATAAAGTATTGCTAACTTTTGCAACAATAAATGAAACATTCACATCATTTTTTTTCACCATGATCACCACTTAGAAAAACATGTTAAATGACTTAGAAAAACATGTTAAATGGTTTCAATCAGTCTCTCAGGTGGTTTCACTTTCCTTGAGGATTTTCGGATAGCATGTCCTGGATTTAGAGGTGTTACAACAGTCTCTGTTACAGTCTCTGTTCGTTGACTTGCTATGGTTGGTTCTTTGAGAAGATCTCGGCGGTTTCTTCTTAAAACAGCACCTTCCTCTGTCTGAATGTTGTATGACCTTGGTTGGACCTGACGCAGAGCAGTCCCTTTCTGTGACCATGTGTCTGTTTTGTCTTTGTACCGGACTTGGTCACCGGTGTGTAGTTCAGGTAGGTTCCGTGTTCCTCTGTCATGGTAGAACTTTTCTTTTTGTTTCTGTTGTTCTTTCATCTTCCTCACTTTCTCCCCTTCCTTTGTCTTTAGCAGGTTTTCCGGGATGGGTAAGTTGGATCTCAGCACGCGTCCCATGAGTAGCTGGGCCGGGGACATACCACACTCGAGCGGCGTTGTGCGATACACCAGCAAACTCTGGTAGAAATCCGTTCCACTGTCTGTTGCCTTGTACATCAGCCGACACCCCTGGCTTAGCACATAAGCCTCAGTACAAAGCTGGAAGGTTCAATCCCGGCTGGTCTTCCTATGCGGGTTTTGAGTGTTCCCTGTGCTATGGGAAATGCATAGGTGTGTGAATTGTGTCTCTCCCCTGTAATTGGCTGGCAACACGTTCAGGTTGTACCTCACCTGCCTGATGAAAGGTGAGATCAGCTCCAGCTCACCCCACAACCTCTATAACTAACAATGTATTGTCACAGCAAGATCAATTATAGGTAAATCACTTAGCAAATTATTTCGGTTATTTTAGAAAGTCCTGTTGTGAAAGATAGTAATGTGCCCCAACTGCTGAGGCTCTGAGGCGTGTGCTGAGTAAATGTGAAACAATTTGTGAAGTGCGATTTGTGGACCTCTGAAGATTCCCTGTGGGGGCCCAATGTAGCCATGAGGGGACACAGGCCAGTGTATTATTGTGACTCGCGAGACGGGAGTTCTGCGTCATCACCCACTAGTACATTCGCTGGTCATTTGAAATAAAATGGTTCACAGAGACGACAATGAGCTGACGGCTGACACAAACACCCAACACGCATCTTCAATCGGCATGCCTGTCAACCTTGGCTAATAGCTGCTCTTATAAATTACAATTATAATTCCCGTATAAAAGTTGCGGTACGCCATACATTATTTCAAATGATAAAACCGCGAACACAAGCGGAAATGCAGACAGCTCACCACGCATGCGCAAATTATGCTTTTATCAATCCGACCGTACCCAGCAGTAAAAAAAAAATACGATTGAGGATTACTTTTGCTGGTTTCCTGTGACAATAGTACCAATCGGTGGCAGCATTGTCGTGGGCTACCAGCAGTTGAGACGAACTGGATTATTTGAAAACAAAATGGATTTAGTAAAATCGGGTCACATTTTTTCCCGTATAAAGTTTATTGTACACCTTACATTATTTCAAATTATTAAAAAAACGGATAAAATATGGGGAAAACGTAATAGTTGACAGCTATGAATCGAATTTGTTCTGCATTGTATGCATCATTCACAACGAAAAATAATTAAGAGAACATCCCCTCTGTCTACGATCATTTTGAGCAGATCTCTGTTAAAAGAGTACACATTACAATAACTTGTGAGAATATATAATGGAAACTACTGTGACAATAAGATGTATCACTGGTTTTAATGTACATGTATTCCACTTGTTGATATTTTAAAAGGTGAAATGTAAACGTTGTTCTAAAGAACCAACAGAACACCTTTCCCATAACAAAAATGAATGAAAGATGTGTCTTGTTAATTGCTTGTGTGTCAATGTCTAAAGTAAAGCAATTATTATTTCAAGTAATACACACAGTCATTCACATAACTCCCTGCCTTCATCACTGTCTGTCGTGACATTTATTTTCCACACGATGACGCAGTAGAGCAAGTGAGGCCCAATGATGCATCGGCCAAAAAGTAAACCATTTGGGTAGAAGGCCTCATTCCTTCGATAAGGCCTCATTCCCATCACTATAGTGAAAGACTAGTTAATATTTGCAATGATTTCTCATCCATAGCGAATTTTAATTGCAAACGTTTTCTCCAGTTACCACAAGTGTGTGGTAAGTGAAAACCACTTGTCATCTTGAATGGCATCCAAGGTTCATTAGTTTGACTGGTGGCAGCTGTCACCGCACTGCTCAGACAATAAGTGGCATGTGGCTCCACACAACGGGTAGAGTGGTTGATCCACTTGGAGCTTAGCCATGTGTGTGCTGGAGGTATTTTTGTGTGTTGTTGGCTGTAGCTTGCTGGTTCCTTTCACAGAAGCTGCCTTTTCCCCAAGTATTCTTCCTTTTCCGTATGAAATGGCCAGTGACTTCAATGCCATCTTCAACCCCTGGAGCGCACGACTCCCTGAATTTGGCAGGCTAGATGATACTTCGTCCATCATGAAGGCTGTTCGTATTTATTGCGATGAGCGTGACCTAATTGTACTTGTCAACAAGAGACTCGCCGATGTCCCCCTTAACCGAGATGAAATACAGTTGGGTGATGGCTGCTACAGTAACAGTGAGCTACCAAGCCAGCTAATGTTTGCGTACGGCTATGATCAATGTGGAACACGTCATGATGTGAGTTGATTCAAGTCTGATTAAATTAGAATTTGAATGAACTGTTGAATAAATATTATATGACAGGTGGAGAACGGCTTGGACGTCTTCTCCAACTTTCTTCATTTCAATCTCAGGAAAGACTCGAACACAAGGCTCACCACCTCTACTGTGCACATTTCCTGTATTCCTGATAGGTACTGTATCCATGTTAGATTTGAGTGGACATTTAAAAGCATCTGCGTGTGTGTGAATTTGTAATTTTACTGACTTGCTACATGGTGATTGAGTGTTTAGCACATTAGTGTAACAGTGCTGAGGGACCATGTTCAATTACAACTCTGTCCCTCATGTGTAGTTTGCATATTCTCTCTGGTTTCTTCCTGCATTCCAAAAAAACATGCATTGCAGGGTGCTTGAACACACCAAATTGTCCCTCAGTGTAAGCGTGCCATGAATGGTTGTTTGTTTCTATGTGCCCTGCGATTGGCTGACAACTAGTTCCGGAAGTCTCCCACCTACTGCTCAAAGACAGCTTTGGTATGCTTCGGCAGATTCACACCCCCCCATCCCCCACCCCCCAACCCCATGACACTTGTAAGGCTAAAGTCGCTCGGAAAATTGATGTATGATGGACTTACCATATGTGCACAGCCAATTAGTCGATTAAGTTTTTGATATTAAAGTGCAATGTCTCACCAAATGTTGCTCTGATCATGCTAAAATCTGCTTCGAGCCGTTCAGGTGCATAGTAATTATATAAATTGAGTTGGGACATTTCTGACCCCACCCCTTTGTAAGGTTAATTGACTTCAATGTGCTATTGTGACAGACTTGTTCATTTGAGAATGTGATTTAAGTTTTCTCTATTGAATTTGCTCAATTGAAAGAATCAAGTTTTTTTTTATTTTTTGAATGGGGTGGTGGGGGTAGAATGTAGATGCTCATCAAATGTAACCATGCTTTTGGGGAAGTGGAAAGCCAGCAGCTTTAAACAAAAATTAGTCTTCTTGCTGGCAGTAAATAATAAATTTCTTCCAGGTCAAAAGAACCAATGTTGCCCAACTACACACTTGCTGATAAGAGCCAAAGGTTCAGCATACAAGCAATGGATCGTGAGTGTAATACAGAGATGGCAGTAAAATTGCCATCAGTGTTGAATCCTGCAGCACATATTTATCCTGCAGGCTCATGGACAAGTGCAGCGGAGTCAAACGTCTATATGCGAGGCCAAATCATCAATGTTAGAGTGTCTGCTAAAATCGGTCCACAACAGCAGCTCTTCATCCAGTCGTGCTTTATCTCAGCAACTCCTGAGTTTCACATCAAACCCAGGCATGCCATCATAATGAATAAAGGGTGAGGAATATTTAACTTTTTGCTTGCAACTTTTACATTGCCATTGGAAATCATATGAATTGATGCTGATACTCTTTCTAGCTGCACAGCACCACTTGGTAATCCTTATTCAGTCAATTTCCTCGACTCTGACTTTTCAGAAGTGAAGTTTGTTCTTAATTCCACATATTTAATATCTGAGGTGAGTTGTATTAAAATATCACACAGTTTCTGTTGACCTAATGACTTTTTTTTTCTCTTCTCTAATTGATCCCCTTGAAGCTGTACATCCACTGTAGTGTGCTCACCACAGACATTGGGGTAACAAGTGGCTCGAAATCCTGCACCTATGATGTGGTCAACTCAAGGTCAATGACACATGCATGCTTTCAATTAATTATTATTATTATTATTTTAGAATAATATAAACACTCGACAAGACTGATACTGCGAGTCAGCTAAAATAAGTTGTCTCCAACTGCATAAATGTTAAAAAGGAAGTGAAATTATTCTTGTGAGACGGAGCAGTGAAATGTGTAAATGGCAATTCTTTCACCCCTTGCCATTTATTATTGTTGTTTTTAATAAATGCTTGGCACTCTGCATTTAAATAAATAAACTCCCCGGCTGCACGTTTAGGAATGTGATACTTGATCAACCTTTTTTTCCAGATGGGAGGAGCTTAGTGGCAATGTGGAAGTGTGTCATTGCTGTAACTTCAAGTGTAAAGGCCTGTCCGTCAAGCATCTTTCTGAAGGTCTGTTTGTAGAAGAAAATGAATTCGCCAACAGTCAGACTTAATCCAACTTTTCTCTACAGATGCTAAAGCACTTGTCAGCACTGGCCCATTAATCGTTCTGCAAAGACCACCACCCGCCATCCTAAAACCAATGTTGAACGACATGCAGTCAGATGCTGCCGCACCAGAAGACGAGAGTGTGATTGACAGTTCGCTCTCAAGTGAATTGCAGTGGCCCTCTCCAGCAAGCGCTGTGATAGTTGTGAAGCAAGACCCGGTCTCCAGCCTGACACTTGTGTTACCGACGCAGAAGGACCAAAGTGGCACTGTAAACCACAAAGCATTAAATAAGCTCCCGATTTCCATCCAGAAACTTGAGACGAACACAAATGATACCAAATTTCAAAATGCAGACTTTACCCCGGACAAGCCTCCGCACATCCAAGAGAAAGATGAACTGCGGGGTGATGACAATTCTGTGGAAAGCCAAGAGCGGACAAACTATGCCCAGCCGATACGCCGCTCAAAAATTCAGCTGTCCAAAAGTGCTGATGGTTCCCAAACTCTAAGTTATGAGGAAGCGGTGGTAGCACAAGACAGAGGTGCTTTTACATCAGTTGGAAAAGATGAACGTGGGTGTAAACAAAGGCGAGCACGTAGGGGACTACGTTCTCTTTTTCTGGATTTGTTGAGGTAATTGAGCATATAGCAAACGCCAGATCTGCTTACCCCATTTTTTTCAACTCTCATATGCAACCACCCCCTACGATATTGAATATATGAGCAGAATTTAATTACATCAATAGAAGATCTTTGTATGTTGGTGCTTATTATATTGTTCTTTAATTTCTGTTTTCCTTTATTTCCAGGGAAATTGATAAAAAGGAGTAACTGCAATTCTCCAAACCTATTAAAATATATATTCAGGATTCATTCCTTGTAGCCTTTGCTCATTTGTCCACATAATCTAATTTGTGGTCTAAGTAACGTCATAAATTATCATTGCCAGTAATGTGGTCTTGTTACCTTTTCAAGAGTGTGATGTATTTAATTACCATCTTTTTTCTAATCTCCTTGACAAACTAATCTACATTAACATAAATCTGGTGGCAAGGCTCATCACACAGCAATAATACTGTACTATAGATTTGTGTGCACTGTAATTTGTGTCTAGTATTCCTTTTTAATATGGTGTGCCAGATGACCTGCATAGACTTCACTTTGAGAGTCCAACGAATCCTATAAAACGTTCATGCGGTGCGATTTTAGACAGTATAAATGCAGTTTAAAGTATTTAATGTGTTCATGTAATTTTGTAAAACTTGGTAGGACATTCTGTACCACTCATGAGGGAATTGGGAAGTTATTTTTGAAATGCACATTTAGTTCAAAGCAATTTAAACTTAAAGGACAACCGACGTCTCCGGACAAGTTGTGTCCATAATTTGTAAAATGGCTTCAAATGACTTCTACTGAGCATACTTTACAAAGATTCCACTGCATATAGCTATATTTTACGTTTTAAGACTCGTGCTGAATATTCCAGAAGTCTTGTTTTTGAGTTGGTGACGAGTCCGTATGTGACATCACTGAAGGATTGGATTGGATTTGCCTTTATTAGTCTCACAGTGGAGAAATTTACATTTCACAGCAGCAAAGCGATGAAAGAATGAAAGTAGAAAAACAAAATACATGAGATACATAAGGAACGCCCCTGACTGAAAAAAAGGACACATTGTAGCAGTCCTTCCATCACGTCAATGCTTGTTTGGTCTGAAAACCTCGCGTTGAGCCAGAAGAGCGCGTCAGAGCTCCATGTAAGGAATTTATCAGCCTGTGGAAACGGGCTGATTCATTCCTCACAGGAGGTCGGTGGCCATTTTCTGCCACTTTTTGGGTGAGACATTTCCCCCCAATGTTGCCTCAAAATGGCATGGAATAAATTATTTAATCGATTGCAAACATGTATGCTTTCCTCTTCAGAACTATTTGAATCATATTCATAACTGGATGTGTGACAAGAAAGCATATTCTCCGAATCTGAAGCCATTGTTTTGATTCTCCAACAATGCAAGACGTCTTGGCGTGACGTCACGAACTGGGGGAGGGATTTTCTGAAATGCCCAATTCGCAGCTCAATTTGTTTTGCAGATTTTGGACACTAAGTCATTTGTATTGGTGTTTTGCATTTGAATAAAAGTATCATACTGCGTGTTTTGGGTATTTTAGAGCTATCAAACGTTTTTCTGATGTCAGGAAACAAAAGTGACGTCGGTTATCCTTTAAGTACTTGACGCTTTTCTGTCAATTACTTGTGGTTTAAATCCCAATTAATGTGCAGGACCTCATCAATGATGAAAATAATTTGAAGCACTCCCATATTGTTTATTTTTCCTTTTAAGAATAATATACGTACCGGGTATCTTTTTTTACCAATACATTATCTTCGTCTTCTGTCTGGCAGTGTGTACCTTGCGCTAGATGTCGCTATTGGAACTAGGCCATGTATTTCGCATCACAACTAAAAAAAACAGTGTCTTGATGCGATCGTGGTCCCACACAGACTCGGTGTTGGACATCAACTTCGCTGCCTTGTTGGGTGTGGAAAAGTGCAGTGCTGTATAGGCATCAATGGCTCTCATTTGCTGCGTGTGTGTGTGTGTGTGTGTGTGTGGGGGGGGGGGGGGGGGGGGTTACAATAAACAAGAAGTCTGAGATTAAAACTGCAGAATTAGTTTTGGATTGGATTGGATTTGCTTTATTAGTCTCACAGTTTTCCCCCTTTAAAGATATTTTAATTGTGACTTTGCAGACTTGTGGACTTAACAGCCTATTACAAATCTTGTTTGCACTGTACTAAACGTGTTTTTTTTATCGTTGCAGATTTCCAAATGATTACTGAGAAAGCATTGGGCAACCGTTGTTTTTGTCTTTACATTGTATTTATAAGCGCCTTTCAAAACTCTCAAGGGCACTTTACAGTCGCAGGATAAGAATTTTCTCTGCGGGTGAGCAGCTGTTGGAAGGGAAAGATTACAATTTAAACGTTTGTGTTTTTGGAGAAAACCCAGCTCACGTGTACATTTAACCGTTTGATTAATCTTGAAACAAATTCCATATTTATTTAATAACAATGCCACACGTCTGTTTGGGACGCGCTTTCTGCAGACTACGCATGCGCAGAGAGGTGTTTGCCCCCTCCTACTCCAAGTTTGACCCTGGAGCCATTTCCTCCACTTGCTGCGCACCGTGCATAAAATACTCCTGCAACCCCCATGCAGTCTCTTTCCACGGCCACAAAACCACCGTGAGTGTCGAGCTCACTGTTCTTGAAAAATATTGAAAAATACATAAAAAAATATAAAAATAGAAAAAAACTTCATAAAAAGAAACGGAAGTCTTTAAATTAAGAAAATAGTTAAATAGTCCAAAAAATTGCAAAATAAGAAAAGTGACCTCTAGCCTTAAAAAGATTTCTTTTTTCGTTGATCTTTGAAGTTTCTTTTATATATATCCAGCGCACATTTTGGATCACCCGCTCTTAGCAACCTTTTGAAAGCAAGCTCACTGAATTAGACGCTCGGGATATGAACACATCGACGGGGAGTTATCCGATGGCTTCTCTTTACGTTGGCGACTTGCACACCGACATCACGGAGGCGATGCTGTACGAGAAATTCAGCCCAGCCGGACCAGTGCTGTCCATTCGGGTCTGCCGAGACATGATCACCCGGCGGTCCTTGGGGTACGCTTATGTCAACTTCTCCCAGCCTGCGGACGGTAAGAAAGCCGCTATTTACCCCCAGCATCACTCGCGTAATGACTACAACGCGTGACTTCAATGTCAACCCGTTTCCCGTTCATTGGACATGAGCCAGAAAAGCAATTTTATTCCAAATATAAAGCTCGTTTAAAGACCAGTTCGTACAGACCCACATAAGAATACCCTCATGTCTATACATGGGGTCGGTCGTGACCCACAGGCGACCTCCTTTGATGCTTTTAAGCCCCTAAACCGGTCCACCATATTATTTGTGTGATATGCTAGCGTAGATCAAAGCACTCTAGTCAAGATTGATGATTCCACATGGCCAAGATGTGGCCAAGTTGATCAAGACTCACAGTCATCCTTCTCTCTCTGAAATGTCTTTTATTATATTGACAGTCATGATTTTACCGATTGAGCAGTAATGTCAGGTGGTTGGTTACATTGTGTGCGGGTGGGTAGTAAATCGGGGCAGCAGTCAAGATTATTTGTATCAGGCTTCGTTGGAACACCTGTCTCAACATATCTGGGCTCCAGTCGGTAACTGAAAGGCTATGGAGTGATCACAACTGGCTCACTTCCAGAAATGCTGGTGTCTGAAACTGTAAAATGAGACTGATGAGACGACCCCATTTGTTGTCAGGCGTGTACTGTGTACGGCCGGGGGTGGGGTTTGGGGGAGTAGCTTTTGGGCAATTCCGCGTAGTCCCGGCACGTGTTTGCTGCTTTTATGGACAACCAGCATTTGACTTGTTGACAAAGACTGTTGAGTGGTTTTCATAGCAGGTGAAACCCTATTGTCAAAGCTGGATTCTTGAGATCAAGGCTCAGAAGACCTGGTGGTCCAAACATTACAATTGAATACAAGGCGTGCCAAAAAGATATATTTCAAATACTGAATACAGGTTGTCCCCTTCAAAGAAATGCCTTGCCTCCTTCAAGATTTCTGCAATGTCATCAGCACAGCATTCACCACATCTTCAAAACGGGCCTCTTTGATAACTCCCTTTGAGCTTTAAAACTCATTGTGTGAGTGTGGAGGTTGCTCAGCACAGCAGCGTTCTTTCTGCTCGCGTGAGCAGGCGTGATGTCATTCCACAACTGTCACCTCTTCTTGTGCACTGAATGAAGCAATTGCCATAAGTGCTCTTTATAGACTGCCGCTTGATCAGCTGGCCCACATCGAAGGGGAGACTCATAGTTTTTGGTTTGGGTTTGAAACACATTTTCCCCATAATCAGCCCTCGATCTTTTCTGCCACACTCTGTATGTCTCTCCCATTCAATGGTGGAGAATTCTCCGCACACGCACCACGCCAGCACATACCTTTGAGGACCCCTCTCTAAATATAGAACATCTCTCCGACCTGCAAAAAACCTGCCAGCACTTTAACAAGTTCTTTGAAATGACGAGACAAAATGAGAGAGAATTTATTCTTTCAGTTTGATTCGGTGGCCCACTTCATTTGGGGGGAGACAGCAAGTATTGTTGTACTCAAGGAAAATTTCCTGTTTAAAACAAAGATTGAGGTGACCAGGCCAGGCACGTTTGACAGCTATCGCACACTTCTGAACATACGGTTTGTGAAGTACAATTGCGAGCCAAACTGCTGATGCCAGCAGACGCAAGGCAGCTCTGTTTTGTTTACCAGACATTTTTTTCTTTTGCAGGGCTGCCTGGCCTCTGTGTGTGTTAATGTGGAGTGACGGAACAAAAGCATGTTAGGCCTATACAACCACACGGACTTTGGAATCCTGTTCAATGTTAAGAGTGAGATTATGAGTTGAATCTCAGTGTACTCCAGACAGTAGAAAGTGATTTCAGATTGCGTAACAAACGGTGGTGTTTAATGCAAACAGATGTCATCTTCACACCGCGGCTTGCGGCTGCTGCCGTTATCAGAAGCCCAGTGTACTGTCCCACTGTGAGGCCAACTGCACGTGTTGAGCCAGGGAAAAGGCCCATGTGTTCCCGGCTTGACCATACAGCAGTATGTCCCTGAAAAGCACCCCCCCCCCCCCCCGCCAAATCCCCCTACGCACAATTTGCCCTGCTGCTCTGAGATTGTGTGTCAAAATATGCATTCAATGCAGAATTGTAAGCGCATTCTGCATCCTGGTAACTGTACAACAATGGTTGAATGATATTATTTATACTCTTTCAAAACAGGTAATGTGGATAGCTTGATCATTACATGGTCAGAGTTGGTTTCAGGGATGTTGTTATCTATGTTTCCCTGGAACAATTGACAAATTTGCAGAATTTCCATTGTGGTATGTATTCTAATCTCGGCAAAGATCCTGAGGGGAGCCCATTACTCTGGCAAATCTCCTTGCCTGCCTGTCTGTGTGCAATGTGGTTTTCTGTATGATGGGCCACAATAACATCAACTGAATGGTCAATTAAATCTTCAGTTGAAACGACTGTTCAAGACTAATATGTTACATATTTTATTCTGTATTCTGACAAACGTTTTACTCTGAATAATATTTTTTCAGAGCACAAGCAATGTAAAAGAACAGCTTAAATATATGTATTTTGCTTTACAATAAATACATTTTGTGTCCCAATATAATGGCTCAGAAACGCAAGGGACTATCACACATGTTAACCCTTTTTTAATCAACTCATCACATTAATATAACACTTAAAGGACAACCGACATCTCCGGACAAGTTGTGTCCATAATTTGTAAAATGACTTCAAATGACTTCTACTGGGCGTATTTTAATAAGATTCCACTGCATATAGCTATATTTTACGTTTTAAGACTCGCACTGAACATTCAGGAAGTCTTGTTTTTGAGTTGGTGATGAGTCCTCACGTGACGTCAGAAAAGGACCGTCTCCTGACGTAAAAAAAGACGCATTGTAGCGTCTTTCCATCACGTCAATGTATTTTGCTGTACTGTTTTTTTTTAAACTGTGTGTTACATCCAAAAGCCGCTAGCAGAGGGAGTCCAAGCTCCATGGAAATCCCGTTTCCACAGGCTGTTTCATTCCTTTAGATGCTATAAAACGTTTTTCTGATGTCAGTTAAAAAACAAAAAGTGACGTCGGTTGCCCTTTAAAGGACAACCGACGTCTCCGGACAAGTTGTGTCCAGAATTTGTAAAATGGCTTCAAATCACTTCTACTGAGCGTATTTTAATAAGATTCCACCGCATATAGCTATATTTTTCGTTTTAAGACTCGCTCTGAATATTCAGGAAGTCTTGTTTTTGAGTTGGTGACAAGTCCGTACGTGACGTCATGAAAGGACCGCCCCCTGACCGTAAAAAAGAAAATGCCCAATTCGCAGCTCAATTTTTGGCAGATTTTGGACACTTAAAGTCATTTTTATTGGTGTTTTGCATTTGACTAAAAATATCATACTGCATGTTTTAGGTATTTTAGATGCTATCAAACGTTTTTATGATGTCAGTTAAAAAACAAAAAAGTGATGTCGGTTGTCCTTTAAATAAATCAGACGCATACACTAATCTGCATATGTTTTTGGCTCAATGTAGAGACTTTTTGCATTTTGACTTCAAATGACATCAAGAATTAAGTGTATATCAATGGTGCCCTCTACTGTTTACAGTGAAGTATTACGCTCAATTTTTGCCTCAACTGCTTCTGATTTTGTGATTCTCAAAACATGGTACACAAAGTGCCACCCTAAAAAGTATTTAGTCCTCCAAGTACCACTTCCATGACCAACAATAAAATATAGTTGCATCGTAGGCCTAAGTGTTCATAAAAAAGGAAGCCGTTTTTTATTATTAAATAGAATATTTAACCCTTTCATGCACCTTGATATGTGATAACATGATAAATTGTCCACTGTTGTCAACGCCGTACCCGAAGGGTTTAATATTCTTGCAAAATGCAGCACCTTTAAAACATACTTGAGTAAAAAAATACATTCCTTCACCTAAAAGTAAAATTGAAGATAAATAAACACTACATTCTTAAAGATTAAAAGTGAATATGGTATATTAAACTTAAAATTTAAATGTAACTCAACTGCACTTTGATAATATTACCAGTGGTCAAGCGAGGCTGCATACCATTACTTTGAGAACCGCTGTTTGACACCAAGTTGGGCGCACAACAATTGCACACCTCAAGTCGAGTTTTTTTAATATACAGTTGCCCTTAATCAGAAAAAGAGTCTCAAAGGGTTTTGTACGCCGATACCTGATAAAATTGACAATAACAAATTTACTTTTGCGTGACTAATAAAACTTGTGTTTATTGTTGGAATACTTCAAAGTGGTTCTTCACCTCGGTTTAATCAAAATCCATTGGATCTGTCTGAGTCTCGTGCCAGAGGCACAACGGAAGTCAAGAAACCTTCTGCCTTTTGGCGTCACCGAATCGCAGAAAATCTTTGTGATGTGTGTGCCTACATATCTGCGGGAGTGATTCTTTTTGCATATGGTACATCTATCATTGAAGAAAAGGGACAGACTTTGTTGCAAAATTGATCCAGTATGAGATGAAGGCTAACATTCCTGAAGGTATCTCTGTAAATTATAACAGTAAGTCGAATACTAAAATACTAACAGCAGCAAAAACCAGTGTTTCTATGTAAACAAGAACGCAAATCCTGTGTGTGTGTGTGTGTGTGTGTGTGAGTGCGTGCGTGTGTGTGTGCGTGCGTGGGTGTCTGTGTGTGCGTGCGTGTCTCTGTGTGTGCGTGCGTGTCTGTGTTTGTGTGTGTGGGTGTGTGTGTGTGTCCCACGCACCAGCTGAGAGAGCCTTGGATACCATGAACTTTGATGTGGTGAAAGGAAAGCCAATCAGAATCATGTGGTCCCAAAGAGATCCCTCCCTCAGGAAGTCTGGAGTGGGCAACGTCTTTATCAAGAACCTTGACAAGTCCATCGATAACAAAGCGCTCTATGACACCTTTTCTGCCTTTGGAAACATCCTATCCTGCAAGGTAGGTTTTATATGTGTAAAAATACTGTAAGGGACTGTAGATGTATGTACAGGAGGTAGACTTGGACTCTAATAAATTACATATATCCAAACTATCCCACGACACCAGGTTTGACATTGTTAGTGTTTGTTGTAGTATAAATCAATATGTATTGCATTGTATTATACACTAGAATGATGAAACTACCCCCTAAGTAAAGCAACAGAACCCCCATCGTATAATGCAGTGCCATCCATCCATTTCCCAAACCATTTGATTCTCATAAGATTCGTGGTGGGTGCTAGCGGCCATCTCATTTGTCTTTGCGCAGTAAGCAGGGAACACCCTGAACTGGTTGCGAGCCAATCACAGCGAGCACACAGACAAACAACCATCCACGGTCACACTCATACCGAGGGACTATTTAGAGTGTTCCAATAATTTGCCATGCATATTCTTTGAATGAGTGAGCGGAATTGGAGTGCCCGCAGAAAAACCCCATCAGCCCGGAGAGAGCACGCAAACTCCAGCCAGAAAGGCTGGAACCGAAATCGAACCTTGCACTTCTGCACCATGATGCCGACGCGCTAACCCGTGTCACAACCACGATAGAAAACGTGTTGACATTACGTATATGGATTAGCAGGATGATGGAATACTCTAAATTGTCCCGACGTGTGAGTTTGAGCTCAGATCGTTGTTCGTCTTTGCTGCCAACCAGGTCAGGGTTTACCTCACCTACTGCCCAAGACAGTTGGATAAGCTCCAGCATGCCCCAACGTCTCTTGTGAGGATACGCCAATCAGAAAAAGGATGGAGGGATGGATGGATGGATACATTTTGGTAGAAGCATTCAAGTAATGTCATCAAAATGGATCCATGAAGTATCTTTGTGAATGTCAACAAAAAAGTGCTAAACTGGGGAAGGACCCAAGTATTTCTCTCTGTTTCGAACAAGACACTATGTACATTTCCTGACTATCTTCTAGGTGGTGTGTGATGAAAATGGCTCCAAGGGTTACGCCTTCGTCCACTTTGAAACCCAGGATGCTGCTGACCGCGCCATTGAGAAAATGAACGGCATGCTTTTGAATGACCGCAAGGTGTGAGTGTCTCATCCTTTTATCACTTGTCAATTTGTGTATCATAGTCAATGAATCTCGTGCATCAGCCTGATTTCTTCCGTGTGCAATTTGCAAGCCTTAACTGTTCTGTTGTGCACCCGTGTGGCAAATGGACTTTTTTTTTCAGTTGGTGACAAAGTGACAGGACTAATCAACTCATCTCCTTGCGTTCACCAGCTTGAAGATAACCTGCATATTGATAATACCCGACTAAAATGCTGATCTTTTCTACCAGAAACAGTTGGTTGCAGCCTTCTTAGTGCACTCGCTGGTTGCCTGTGTTGCTGTGTTTGTGTGTATGACCACGCTTGTGTGTTTTAGTGATGGATCGAATGCAGAAATGCAATACTGGATGGCAGAATGGGAGAGGTCAACATAGAAAGGTATATATGACAACATTTGGTCCTCCCCGGCTTTCCTATGAGACGTGAGATCTACTGTGAGATTCCTTCAAACCTCTCCATCCGCTTCTTCCTCCTCCTTCTCCTCCTCCTCCTCCTCATCATCATCATCATCCTCATATTGTACCAAAGCGGCACTGAATGAGCAGTCACTGTCAAGCATGTTAACATATCTGCCTGCCTCTCGTGGTATTAACAGTACTGTAATATATTTTGTCATGTTTGCCCCAGCAGCCAGGATGTGAAATCGCTGTGTTTTCTGAATGGTGACTATTCTGTGTTTGGAAAGGTCACTTCCTGATCTTCAACTGGTTTTGGTGTATATAAAAAATAAAAATGAATGTCTATAAATTGTCTGATCCCAGTGAGGTTTCCCAGATCATTCAAGGCTGTTTTAAAAGAGTGTGTATCCGTTGCTCTTTCTCCTTCTTCAGGTTTGTCGGTCGCTTTAAATCTCGCAAGGAACGTGAAGCTGAGCTTGGGGCCAAAGCCAAGGAGTTCACAAATGTCTACATCAAGAACTTTGGTGACGAAATGAATGATGAGCATTTGAAGGAGCTTTTTGACAAATATGGTAAGATTTGGCCCTGCCCTCTACACACCTACATTGATCTGTAAAAGCTGAACACAATGGAAAGCTCCTTATGAATGAACATTGTTTTCTTTGGGCCTGGTAATTGGGCCCTCTTATATCCTATAACGTCTCATATTGGTAAAGTAGTAATTATAAATCCCATCGTTGGTGGAAAATATAACAAATTTCAGGATGTATTTTGTGGTCTGTACTCACAATCCCATTTTTTAAAGTTCATTTGTGTTTGTTGGGGATCATCCAACCTTTATAAACTTGTCTCCAAGCACTGGGCCACAGTCATACTGGAAACTGGACCTTCAGCAAATGGTTCCCACAAAGTTGGAAATACAACTGTCCAAACTGAAACATACACATTCTGGCAGTGTTGATGG
Source organism: Hippocampus bargibanti (assembly GCF_051943395.1). Classification (NCBI taxonomy): domain Eukaryota; kingdom Metazoa; phylum Chordata; class Actinopteri; order Syngnathiformes; family Syngnathidae; genus Hippocampus; species Hippocampus bargibanti. The sequence continues at coordinate 15,873,599 of NC_142742.1, read as the reverse complement.
ATCTATCTGTAGAAGATACGATTTCTGTAGATTTAGTTTCACAATAATACGCAACTATATTTATAATTTCATAAGTATCTGTGGCTAGAAAGCAAAACACTCAGTCTCTGTTACAGTTAGCAATGAGCGATTGCTCATTGCCAACAGCCTCTCAAAATAGCCACACTTTCTTTTTTCGTCTCTCTGTGTGGTTATGCGCTTCTTTCATGATAGTCTTGCCATGTTGCTTTGGTTCAATTGAAAGGAAAAACAGGAAACTAATTTGGATGTGGAGTCTCAACAATAAAACACTGTCTCAGTTTTTTCCATTCTGTCGGTCAGTGTAAGATATCAATTTGCTTTGTTGCAAAGATTTACTGACAGCAATGTTTTGTGATGGTCACCTTCAGTTGCTTTCGGCCATATCTTTAGGTTTGCAGTGAGCATAAGTAATTTACAATTTTGCCAGTTAGCCGCTGATATAAACGAGCAAAGACATTTCTGTTCAAATCCTAGGCTGTGGGTGCGATTTAGTCATGGACAAGTAAATACAATCATGCATACATACGTACATACGCACGCGCGCACACAAAGACACACACGCACACTCACACGCACACTTACTTACTTGCTTAAGGTTGTCCATCGTGTCCGATGATAACAGTCCAGCTCTACTTCTTGTGAGACCATTTCATGTGACTGTATAGCCCAATCCGTGATCCACATTGCTTGTCACAGGCAGAGCAGGTGAAGGCATTGCCTGGGGTTGCGGGTATTGCACTGGCATGATGTCTCCTTTGACGTTTCCTGGTACGTCGGTCACCTCGGTCTTCCTCAAGTTTCCGTATGCCTTGTTGGAGGAGGTGCCGCCAGATGGAGCGTTGAGCTGCAATGTCCTCCAGCTGGGTCGGGTTGAGGCCGCATTTTTTCATGGCAGTCTTCACCTGGTCTTTATAGCATTTTTTGCGGCCTCCTGCCAGGTGACGGCCGAGATGGAGCTGGCCATAATGCACCTTAAGTGGCAAGCGCTCTTCTGGCATCCTGATCACATGGCCTAGCCAGCGAAGTTCGTGCCAAACTGGTGCAGTTGGTTTTACAGAGTATTTCAGTGTGGGGGACCCTGTCTCTCCAGGATAGCCCAAGGATGCATTGTAGGCACTTGATGTGGAAGGCCTCAAGCATCCTGAGGTGGCGAGTGTACAGGGTCCATGCTTCGCAGTTGTAGAGGAGGGTTGACATAACAACGGCCCGATAAACTGCAGTCTTGGTGTGTAGTTTGAGATTTTTGTTTTGAAAGACTCTCCTCCTAAGTCTGCCAAAAGATGTTGATGCCTGTTTGATCCGGTTTTGTATCTCTCTGTCGATGCTGCAGTCGTCATAGAGAAAGCTGCCCAGGTATTTGAAATAGTCCACTTTTGCTAGTGGCTTATTGGCGATGGTGAAGGTTGGTGGATGAACTGGAGGAATGGATGCCCACTGACAAATTACCTCAGTCTTTTCCACATTGACGGAGAGGCCCAGTCTACCATAGGCATCTGCAACAGCTGAGAGACTAGCTTGTAGTGCTTCTGGTGTGTGGGCCACAACTGCACAGTCATCTGCATATTGGAGTTCGATGACTTGCTCTGATCTTGCTTTCGTGACTGCCTGGAGCCTCCTGATGTTGATAGATTTCCATCAAGCCGGAAATCTATGGTAACCCCACTGTTCTTCTCGATCCTCTAATGGAGCAACAGTGTCACACACAGGAGGAAGATGTTGAACGACTGGTGCGAGGACACATCCCTGGCGTACACCAGTCTGCACCTTGAAGGGTTGTGATTCATTGCCACCGATAGTCACACGTGATGTCATCCCATTGTGAAATTGGCTAAGGATGTTGATACATTTCTGTGGGCATGCAATCGTTAGGAGAATATTCCAGAGAAGCTCCCTGTTGACCGTGTCAAAGGCCGTTGACAGATCAATGAAAGCAACAAAGAGGTTCTGCTGCTGTTCCCTACATTTCTCCTGAAGCTGCCGAGCTGTGAAGACCATGTCTACGGTGCTCCTGTTCTTCCTGAAACCACACTGGGATTCTGGCAGCAGATCTTCTGTGATGCAGTTTATCAATCTATGTAGCATCACTTTAGCCAGGACTTTACCACCAACTGCCAGAAGTGAGATGCCACGTCTGTTACCACAGAGGGATTTATCCCCCTTGCCTTTGTAGATGGTGACAATACACACATATACACACACACACGCACGCAAACACACACAAATACACATACATAGATAAATAAATAAGCCAAAGTGATTTGGACAAAAACTGAGGAAGCTGCACAAATAAGTACTACATAGGTCTCAGTACATCTTCAAACGTGAAAAATGTGTTTTGAAACAAAATATATGTTTGAATTAACTTGACAAGGTATCCCTTCTTCTGGTCCTTACACTAATTGTGCTTTAATTCTGCAGGCAAAACACTCAGTGTGAAAGTGATGACAGACCCAACTGGCAAATCCAGAGGCTTTGGATTTGTTAGTTATGAGAAGCATGAGGATGCTAACAAGGTATTTTGGCCTCATGGAAAATGTGTGGAATGTGTTTATTCATCATGACCTGATGATGATGATGATTATGATGATTTGATCCTTAGGCTGTGGAGGACATGAATGGCACGGATCTCAATGGCAAGACTGTTTTTGTAGGGCGAGCTCAGAAAAAAATGGAGCGACAGGCAGAGCTCAAGCGCAAGTTTGAGATGCTGAAACAGGAGAGAATCAGCCGCTATCAGGTTGGCAGGACTCCGTGACACAATAAGCACGAGTAAGTTCAAGATTCTTAAAGACTGTTCTGCTTATCACTGTTATTGGGTGGAATTAGGGAGTTAATCTTTACATCAAGAATCTAGATGACACCATTGATGATGAAAAACTTCGCAAGGAGTTTTCCCCTTTTGGGTCCATTACAAGTGCCAAGGTGAGCGATTCCAAAGAGATGAGATGTAATTGCTCTATAGTTGTGGTAAAGGTTAACCACACTATCTTGTCAGGTGATGCTGGAGGAGGGCCGCTCCAAGGGCTTTGGCTTTGTTTGCTTCTCTTCCCCGGAGGAGGCCACCAAAGCAGTAACTGAGATGAACGGACGCATCGTCGGCTCCAAACCGCTCTATGTGGCTCTTGCTCAGCGCAAAGAAGAGCGCAAAGCTCATCTCACCAGCCAATACATGCAGCGCATTGCAGGCATGAGGGCAATGCCGGCCAACGCCATCATTAACCAGTTTCAACCCACCAGTGGCTACTTCATGCCAACCATGCCACAGGTGCGATCATGAAAACGGAAACTGAGGATGGGTTAGGGGGCTGTGTTTTTAATCCATCAAAAGAACACACGATTCATCTCTGGCTTCTCAAGTACTATATTTTCCAGTGTACAAGGTGCACCAGAAAGCCTTCATTTTCTTGTCCCTGCGCCTTATACGCAGGTGTGGCTTATATGTGAAGTAATATTGACACACGACAGGTCTCGCAACTACTTTCAGCAGCAACCGACCCATTTACCCCTGTAAAAGTAGTAATACGTAACCCTAGTCTCTACTGTAGCACCTTATAATGTGGTGTTTCTTATACAGTAAAGTCTCGTTATATCGATATTCAAGGGAGTCCGAAAAAATATCGATATAACCGGGACTATCGATATATCCGACCCTGTTTGCATGTAATTTTCTCCGTGCGTGCATAGAAATAGTATCGATATAACTGGGACTATCGATATATCCGATATCGATATAACGAGACTTTACTGTATGTAGAAAATGTGTATATATTTCTATATTATATTATGAAAACTTTTCATTCATTGTGGGTGCGCCTTATACTTTGCTGCGCATTACATGTGGATTTTTTTTTTCCAAATACACCATTCATTGGGGCTTATACAATGGAAAATATGCTACCCAGTTCACAGGTCAACGTTATATTGAGAACAATTGTAATAGCAGTACATTACCTTTCAACTTGTGACAAAAATAAACAAAAAAATCTCCTATTTAAGAATAATTAATTGCAACACAGACACACACACACATATAATAATACATTTAATCAGGGGTGAGAATTTTCCACCAATCGGCGGATTTCTGACTTTTTCAGACCAAAGTGACCATTCTCGAGAAAAGCGAGAAAAAAAATGGGGGGGGGGGGGGTATGGGCAGTGTTCCAATCGCCTGTCGTTGCTGTCTTTCAGTTTGACTGCTATTTATTTCTCATGATCAGTGTTGCAATGGATTTCAGGAAAGAAGGTGGCTTTTCTCACCAGGCTTCTTTAAAGCATCAAGCTGACAATTAGTAACTGATTACAATAAGGCAACATGGGAAAAAAGGGTGCCAACAGTGGAACGTCTTAAAAATCAAACCATATTTTCCGATTTTACCAGAATCACTCTTGTGCATTTTTTTATTTTCTTCTCCCGATCAGGCCCAGAATAGAACAACTTACTACGCGCCCAATCAGATGGCCCAAATGCGACCAAATCCTCGGTGGCAACAAGGTGGTAGGGGTCAAGGTGGGCATGTTACATAAACAGAGCACTTTAAGTGGGTTTGAATCAATGTTTTTAGACATGGGTATGATGGTGTCAATCTCATTATTGGTATTTGTGCTCCCAGGTAGTTTCCAAGGGATGCCCAGCTCACTGCGGCAACCGGGTCCACGTACCAACCTGAGACATATGTCTCCAAACAGCAACACACAAGGTCCGAGAGGTGGGTTCTCAATGATCCGAACTGACTGACTGACTGACTGACTGACTGAACATATCATCAAAACATTTAACCCGCCTAATTTACTAAAAAGCAAAATTGTGTGTGCTTCAATATGTGTTTACTCATAACAATGTAAGATGTTACCGTGCAACAATGTGTGATTCCACAGTCGTAATGGGATTCAACTAGTAACTGTGCCAAAGAGTTCAATCGATATGAAGGCCATATAGAAGCAAATACAATGTTAGCTCAATCATCTAATTGTGTGTGCCAAATAAGCCAAATCTAGTATTAGACGGACCAAAAAAAGATGTGCTTATCCTGCATAGAATTGCTTTGAAAACCTTGGGACGGCACTCCTACGAAACTGTTCTTTTTTGAGAGGCAAGCACCAATTATCACAGTGTTCAAATGACGGGGAAAAGAGTTTTGTCCGAGAATACGTCATGACTCCTTCTTGTGACTGGCTTCAAGTTTGGTCAAAAAAATTGTATTGTGGAATAGATTCCAAATTTTGTTGCCATTTAAAAAAACTAACACTATTTAAAATGTTCTCCCTGCTGTCTCTCGTTTTGCCTGCGTTACGCTGGTACCACAACACGTCTCATCTCAAGTTCTGTAAAACACATGATCTGGTGGGTCAACCTCCATGCCTGTTTGAACAGTCAAGTTTGTGACCGATTGGCATGTGCAAGCCTTTCATCGATCAGATTGTCAGGCGCAGGTGAAAATGGATGGCTAGATATTGTGTACTTTTTTTCTTTGTTTTCGGCAGTGTCCGGCCAGAACATTGGTCCTCGTCCTTCAATGGTGCCAGGTCCTCGCACCATGCCGCCGTACAAATACGCTACGGGTGTACGCAACCCAAATCCCCAGATGATGCAACCTATTGCCTTACAGCAGGTCTGATCATTTCAGAAATCATCATATCATTAAAACTCCTCTGTGAATATGTGTCAGGATCTGAAATTGTGTTGTCTTTGTCTGTAATGTGTCCCCTCCAGACTCAGCCAGCTGTGCATGTTCAGGGTCAAGAACCGTTGACGGCTTCCATGCTGGCTTCTGCACCACCGCAGGAGCAAAAGCAGATGCTCGGTAACAATCTGAAGCCTCTAAAACATCCAGCTTTCCACATTAATTTTGTTGATGACTCTCCTCCATACGGTTTCATTGTTCTCAATAGGGGAACGTCTATTCCCACTGATTCAGGCCATGCACGCTAACCTTGCGGGAAAGATCACAGGAATGCTGCTTGAGATCGACAACTCTGAACTGCTACATATGCTGGAATCTCATGAGTCATTGCGTTCAAAGGTTCACTTCCAGTATTTCTTTCATGTTAACATGTGTTTTTTTTGTCTGAAAGGTTGCGCTCAATGATTGATTTTGTTTTTCCTGATACAGGTGGAAGAAGCTGTTGCAGTGCTGCAGGCTCACCAAGCAAAGAAAGATGCCACTCAGAAAGTAGGCGCCATGACTAACACCGGTGCTGCTACCACATCCTGAATGCTTTAATGCAATCGGTGTGTATAATATTTGGTGATAATAATCTCACTGACTGTTTATATCATACATTCCACATTACTGTATTGACAAATTTGGTCACTGTGTGTTGCAGAGCTGATTGAGCTCTGGAGAGCCATGCAAGAGTGGAACCAGACGGGTTAAGAACCGTTATGAAGGGAAAAAACTGAAAAAGGCAAAATCTAATTTGAAAATATACTTAATATATAAAGTGAAACCTACAGGTAATTATTTTCTAAAACTAATAAACTGCACACCAAACATTATGCAATCATGAAGACCTCAAGAAACAACTTCCTAAAAGGAAAATGAGCCTTGAACTTTTTCTTCACTTGAAAGTGTTTGATTCGAAATGGTGGGTTTCTACATCCCATGTTATGATGATGGGTTTGTTGTATTCTAAATAAAAGGATGGTTTATCATTTTAACAATGCTGATTTATTTGATATTGTGGAGTGTTTCTTCTCATTCAAATGTGCCATAAAGGAACTTCACGCAACAAGATTACAGTGGACTCAACTTTCAAAAATGTGGGTGATGTGTCTTTGTTTTTGTGGACAACATGGCTAAACGACAGCGTCACAAACTCTGGTGTTCAGCTAGCCTGGCTAACATGCTACCAGGCAGACAGAGGGCTTGTTGAGGTGGAGAAGACTCGCGGTGGGGTACTATTTGTTTACATCTGTGATGCATGTTGCCTGACGCTGTTGTGGTTTGCAAGCATTGCTCACCACTGTCAAAGAGGACATGAAGGTAGGAAGCTGGCGTGAGAGAAGAGGATGCACAAAACCGGGTTAGATGGAGGACACTGGTTCGCTGTGGCGACCCCTGCAGGGAAAAGCCTAAATGAAAAGAAGAAGCTCACCACTGGTGGAGTTTATGGTTATTAAATGCCAGCCATTCTACCTTCCGAGGGAAATTAGTGCCATAGTGCTAGTAGCAACACTCCTGTCCCTGTCCCCCCCCCAAAAATAAAAAAATAAATAAAATAAAATAAAAAATTGACAGTATTGTCGACAAGAGAAGATTGCTTGATGCGGCCGGCACGTGGCGCACTTGCACTTTCGTGTCGTTCGTATTTTTTTTGGGTGTGATTTCAGAAATCCTGTCTGAAGTGGGGCGTGTTTTAGTTTTATTCCACCAATCAGAGCGGGGGTCAAAGTTGAAAGATACTCTCCAATATGGCGGCAAGCAAACGAGTTTTGTATGTTGGTGAGTTGTTTCATGTCGGCGACATGGTTTTGTAAACAAACCTATTCAGACGACTTCACAATTGAAATCAACGCAACAAAAAGTGTAAACCCTATGTGCATATTACGGAAGCGGGTTACGCGATTCGATAAAATTGAATATTTCAGCTACTGGCATCAACCTGCGTTAAGTGTCGGGATCTTTTCGTTTTGTTTGAGATGGACATTTCTTAGGTCACTGACAAATTATTATTTTGAAATTAACCGAATTCAACAGGACACTGGCGTTAATTTAGTTTGGTAAATATTTTGCTGCGTCTTTGTTTTAGGTGGGTTAGCAGAGGAAGTGGACGAGAAAGTGTTGCAAGCTGCTTTTATTCCCTTTGGAGACATCACAGATATCCAAATACCACTAGACTATGAGACAGGTACAGTTAATAACCATTCAGTCGTGATTATGTCTGGTTCCAGTCAATAGTTTATTGCATACATGGTCACGAACACTTTGCTCTATTTTCAGAAAAGCACAGGGGATTTGCATTTGTTGAGTTTGAGCTGGCAGAGGTATGTCTGAAATTGCACTCGTCTACAAATTGTGCACTCTGAATACAGTCGTCTTAAAAACGTGAAAGTGCATTTTGATGTGTGATCTGAAGCATTTTACTATCCACAAAGACATTGTAACTTAATCTAGTTCACTTATATTTTAACAGATTATACATGCTTTGTAGTTCTTAGTTAACATTCATTATAATCATAATATAATGTGTGTGTCCCACCTGATTGTGTTATGCAGGATGCTGCTGCAGCTATTGATAACATGGTGAGCATTGCATTGTTGCAGACATTTACAGTAAGCGTTGTGTTGAAACATAGGTCACCATGTTACATTAATTAATATTTTGTTATCATACGTGTTTCAGAATGAATCTGAGCTTTTCGGTCGGACTGTGCGTGTCAATATTGCCAAGCCAATGAGAATCAAAGAAGGATCCTCTCGACCAGGCGAGTACATAATAATTGACAGGTTTATTTTCTTGAAATGAAGCTCTAGTCACTTAATTCTGATCTTCTCTTTTCTCTTTCTTTAGTGTGGTCGGATGACGACTGGCTAAAGAAGTTCTCGGGCAAGACTATCGAAGATGCTGAGGTGGAAGCGGCAGGGGAAGCAGTCAAAAGTGCTGCCCAAGAGGTTTAGTTCACACTTTACTGTGTGGAATTGCGCAACATCAGATTGGAAGCCTCTTATCATTTGTCTCTGCAGGCTGAACCCCCTGCTAAAAAGGGCAGAATTAATCCGCAGGTCTACATGGACATCAAGATCGGCAACAAACCTGCAGGAAGACTTCGCTTCCTCCTTCGGGCCGACATTGTTCCCATGACAGCGGGTCTGTATGTTGCTGGGCTTTCAGCGCAGTAGATAATATTCCTTCCGGGACACACTTTGTGTCCTCTCTAAGAAAAAGTAAAATAACAAACTCTTAAACGCTACAGACAGTTTTCAGGTTCATCAATGCACTGAAATATTGTGTCACATCTTTCATGCTTCAACTAATGTTTGTGTGACTGTAGATGTTTTTTTTTTATTCTGAAAATGAGTGCTGACATTAGAAACCGTCCAACCTTCGGTTCATGACCTTAGAAATAACATTGTTGCCTTGGATGTTGTGTTCCGTGAGCACATTCATGAATTGAAATGCTGTGTCATGGATGCAAATTGACATAGACTTAATTTGTTTTTCAGAAAATTTCCGTTGCTTATGCACTCATGAAAAAGGATTTGGCTACAAAGGCAGCAGCTTTCATCGCATCATTCCGCAGTTCATGTGTCAAGGAGGTGACTTCACCAATCATAATGGCACGGGTGGCAAGTCCATATATGGCCGGAAGTTCGATGATGAAAACTTTGTCCTCAAACACACTGCTCCAGGTGAGGGGATCCCCTTATAATGTGTTGGCTCATTATTATTATTATACAGTACACTTGAAGTGACATGATTTCTGTTCATTGGCACATTTGGCTTCACTTTGTCTCTGGTAAACACAGGGCAGCTATCTATGGCTAACTCTGGTACCAACACCAATGGCTCCCAGTTCTTCATCACCACTGACAAAACGGACTGGCTGGATGGCAAACATGTGGTGTTTGGAGAGCTGGTGGAGGGAATGGACGTGCTTCGTGAAATGGAGGTTAGGGCCAGATGACAACAGCTTGCATTTATTTCACTTTGTGATGCTGGACAGACACACAGGGATGGCAAAGCACATACTGGTACACATCCTGTTATACTGGCAGTGGGATGAAAAGCTTTCAGTAAATTTTAATCTTCAACACATTTAGATGAAACACAAAAATGTGATATAATGGGAAAATACGAAACACTAGTACAGTTGACATAGGTGTTTTATTTGTGCTGCCATGTTCTAAAACAGCAATCACAATTCCAAATACATTCTTGGTTGACTACAATTATTTTTGTTGTGCAGGCTCAAGGAACAAAGGACGGCAAGTCAAAGCAGAAAGTCATCATCTCAGACTGTGGAGAATGTGTGTAAAAGAAACCGAACTTTATGTGCTTGTTTGACTTTGTATGAGATAGGTGCCATCCTTTACACCTTGAGTCCACATCTTTTGCAATGTAAATATTTCAAACTGTTTTTTAATAAACAAACTGAAACAGTCAAACCCAGTTGTACATCTTCGTCTATCTGCGATCTTTGTCCGTCCGTCCATCCACCCATCCATCTCGTTCCAGCGTTAGGAAAAAAATACTGTGCACCAACTTTCCCCACTAAGTGGTGCCAATGCATTGCAATTGTCTACTCAAAAGCATCTACTAGCGATTTGGAATGCATGAGGTAAAATGACCGCATCTATTTGTGCGTTTTTATTTGTTGATTGAGAGCGGGGCCGGTCTATTTTTGATTTTATTTACTCCGAAATTCGACATTTATTCCACAACCAAGTGTGTGAAAGTTATTATAATGCTCTGAATAAATACTTAAATAAAATGTTGAGAGCGATCTTTGCTGGAAACCCCCCGAAACATATTGCCCCGGTCAACACACCGACCTCCATTTTGCGCACTGCTGCAATAGTGCAGACATAAGTGTAGTTAAGTATAAAAAGAGAAAAGCAGACGCATCTCGTCGCTCCGACTAACAGTGGTGGAATGGCTTTGCCACACCTGGGCAGGCAAGTTGCATTTTGCAAGGACATGGCAGAGGAACAGCTCCACCCTCCTCGTCGGTCCTGTGGACAACTGCTCAGATTGCCCCGTCGGCAAGCTTCATCCGATTTCCGCTCCTCCGCGCTGCCTGTAAGTAGCCTACTCAAATAAGATCTTAAAACCAGGTCGATTTGGGTTTTGTGGTACTTTCTGTCGTTTCTGTTAAACGCCTTCAGCAAGTGCGGAAGTTTGAAGGCAGGTAATTTGTTTAAGATTTGGCTTGCCTTCAAACGTACCGAACTAGTTCATAGAACGCATTCCAATGTATCGAACTGTTGATGAACGCAACTTTACTGATTTGCCATAGAAGTACATAGAAGTACACGAAAGTGTTTCCACTCGTGAACTATTCAACCAACGTTTCAATCAGCTCCCGATAATCCTGTTATTTTCGCCCATGTTAAACTTTGTTTCAATAATAAATAAATAACTGAAAATAAATGGTTGTTACAGAAGATCACAATTTTGCGGATCTTTTTCAACTGTACTCCCCTTATTGACATGGACACCCTGAAGTAGAAATGTACAGCAATAATATTAACAGACATGAACACAACATGTGAAAATGTGGCTTTCATAATCGTACCCCACTAACAGATGACCTGGGACCTGCGTTCGCTCATCCTATGATTTTCCACTTAGGATCAACAGGAAGAAAGAAGCAACGAAAGTGATTCACCATGAACTGGGGCTTCCTCCAGGGCCTCCTGAGCGGGGTGAACAAGTACTCCACTGCTTTTGGGCGAGTGTGGCTGTCCATCGTGTTTGTCTTCAGGGTGCTCGTGTTTGTGGTGGCGGCCGAAAAGGTTTGGGGTGATGAGCAGAAGGATTTCAAATGCAACACCGCTCAGCCAGGTTGTCACAATGTCTGCTATGACCACTTCTTCCCCGTGTCCCACGTGAGGCTGTGGGCCCTGCAGCTCATCTTCGTCACCTGCCCCTCGTTCCTGGTGGTGATGCATGTGGCCTACCGGGAGGACCGCGAGCGCAAGAACCGCCTTAAGTACGGCGAACACTGCCAGCGCCTCTACCAGAATACGGGCAAGAAGCGCGGCGGCCTGTGGTGGACCTATGTCATGACTCTGGTCTTTAAAGTCGGCGTGGACACCACCTTTGTCTACCTCCTTTACCACATCTACGAGGGCTACGACTTCCCCTCGCTCATCAAGTGCGAACAGAAGCCGTGTCCCAACAAGGTGGACTGCTTCATCGCCCGGCCCACTGAGAAACGGATCTTCACAATCTTCATGGTGGTCACCAGCCTGGCCTGCATCCTTCTCTCTGTTTTGGAGATTGTCTACTTGGTGGGCAAACGCTGCCGAGAGCTCTTCTGCGGTGTCCATCATCACCCTCACCACATTATGACCACCAGTGGAAGTAACTTGATGGAATCAAACGCTCTCAAGATGCCCAAAAAGAACACACCGATCACACCTGCTCCAGCGTATAGCGTGGCCATATCTTGAAATTTTGTTTGATGTGTATATTTTCCAGGTAAAGACTTGACAAGGCAGGCACTTTTTAAATGATGTGAGACCATTTTGAGAGACAAAGCTAGAGAGTAACTTTTGTTTGAAAAGGGCTTTTGGACCAGTATATGAGTCATTCTGTGACTTGGAGAGTGTGGTCTCCCACAGACACACACACACACACACACACACACACACACACACACACACACACACACACACACACACACACACACACACACACACACACACACACACACACACACACACACACACACACACACACACACACACACACCCGCACACACACACACACACACACATGGTTCCTGTGTCAGATTTTCCTCTTTGAGCAGTGCCAAACCTCCAAATGTTTTCGCTCAAAGTATACAGTCTTTTCAAATCGCATATATATTGCATAAACAAAACTATGCTCTCATCTCAATCCAGTTAATTACACACTGGGCAGACCCTTTTAGACCCTGTGAAATGACATTTTTCTCAATTAATATGTTATGTTCTTCAAACATCGTGGGAGCTAATGAAAAACACATGTTTTTAGGAGAAGTTGAAAGCTCTGAAACGGGGATGACATTTTCTAGATCGGCTCAGGGGAAAATGAACAGTCAGCTAACATTCAGGTGAATGGGCAGAACAGTGGATGAATAGTTGTGACGTTTGGGATTTGAATCTCATTTTTCCTGTTTTTTTTTTCTCGTGCGTCTTAGTCAGCTTCTTCCCAAATTCCCAAAACACGTTTGACACTAATGGCCATTGTTGTGAATGTGAGCATAAATGCTTGTTTACGTCTATTATGTTTATGCTACGTGTGTAACCAGCGTCTCTCCCAGTCTGCTGGGGAAGAGTCTTCGAATGTTTTGAAGTCCTGTTTCTATGCCATTTTTGTTGTACTCAACTTTGCAAAGCTGATTTAGTGTACTCGTGTAAAGAGTTGAGACTTAATCAAATGCTGTTTGCACACAAGTAAGGCACTCAGTTTTGATGACTCAAAATCGCTTCCTCGCGATCACTGAATTGAATGTTCAGTAAAACCACGACAGTAACCACCATCACATCGAGCCTATGTGCCAAAGCATAGTTCTTGCTGTATCTCAGCATTTCCCCAAAAGTGGAATCTGTAACATTTGAATTCCACTTTTTACTTCCAGTATGATCACGTCCTCATACTTTTGTCTTCAATGCGTGTGTTTATATCAGCGTGTGTCCATTTGCTTCCATTGTTTTACACTGTGCATGTAATTTATCACCACTGGAGTATGAAAGATTCAAGTTGGTTGTTTTTACACTGTTAAGATGTTCTGGATGTACGTTTGCATTAAACTGACTTGTTTTCCACTTCTTCTTGTGCTTTGTTTAATTCTTTTATGTTTTATTTTTGTTGGCCATGTTGCAACACTTTCATTATTTAGCTTCATTGGTACTGTGAGAAGGGGGGGGGGTGGGGCTTGTGCTCTTTGGTTTGAGTCATCCCTGATGACGCGCAGGCCCACCCAGTAAAGGAATTCTTCGCCCGTGCTGTCCGTCAGTAGATCTTTGTGATTTGCCCTGTGAAGTTTGTCTAGGCTAAGTGCAAAAGTAAATCTTACAGCATCAAAAATGCTCACATTTGACTCCCTATGCGGATTTGAACATGGAGCACTATGGAGATCTTGTGTTTGCTCGATACTTGATGTGTGTCCTCTTCATGTCAAAATACTGTACAAGCTGACTCCAGTACTTATTTACCCCTCCCCAAGAAATAGCTATGTGGCTCTCGAATGTGTTAATAATCAAGGGAATTTTAAGACTATTTGTCTTCTGATGCTCATCTTGTCTTTTCCATTCTGTCATTATTTCCTGTCTCCTCAGCCCAGTGTTGTGACGTTGTTGTGTGGGTTGCTCTTGTCGAAACACGCAGGATGATGTTGAGTTAATCAATGCATTCCTCCAGGTGTGTCCCAACAAACTGACTGGACCAGTTCTTCAATTGTAGCCAAAAAAACAAGTGTTTCACCCTTCCCACACTTTCGAGCTTATGTATTCATTTTTTAAAACTCACGTGAGTGTATTCTATTCACATCAGGTGCGCACAAATATCACAAGTGATTTTAGAAATCTGGTGATCTTCTGTGACTTTTAGCTCTCAGCTGTTAGACCACTGAGAAATTGCTGTTTGATATTTCAAAATTCCTCATTTCACTGACAGCACCCACATTGTTTACTTTCCCTGAAACTTTTCAACCCATTGAACAAACCCATATACAAAGCCTCAATGTTTTATATGAGTACAGGAAGTGTGTGCCGTATTTTCTCGGAGGTGGGAGAGGGATGTCAAAAAATATTTTCGTTGTTGCTGTGCTCATTAAGGCTTCCTGGTGACATTGTGCCAGTTTCCGTATTGAAACATTGTGAGTTAGCAGATGGAAAGGACTCCCTCATCCTTGAATTTATGGCCTTGGTTGTAAGTGCTTGTCTCTGAAACAATCCTTGCTGGCAAGGGTCAAGTATTTATTTATTTTATTCTATTTTTTTGATGACATTAATACTGGAATATTATAATAAACCTCTCAGATTAAAACAAACACCAGTCTACACGTGTTGACCTGCTTGCTAAATTAATTAATGACATGGGTAGCTCACAATCGACACAGGCAAGACAACACTTGCTTGATTTTGTTTGTTTATCCCTCCCTTCACAGTTCAAAAATATTTGGACAATGGAAGCGCTATGAATTTTTTTCCTTTCGAGACTTACAAGTTGAACTTGAAAGGTTTCACAAAAATTAGGCACCACGTCAGAGAGGTTCCAGTCAATGACTGTTTCAATCGAAAATAGCCAACTTCCTCTGAAATTTCATTTGTGTCCTTGAGGATTGTTGAAACTTGTGCTGTGGGAAAATGCTTAATTTTCCATTAGGTTATACAGAATGAATTTTGGGGCGTCGTGTTGGGGACTTAGAAATGAAATGCTGTACATTATTACGTCTGTGTAAGCTCTCAGTCGTACAGGAGTGGTCCATCGATGAGAAGGTTTCTTCAGCCGTCATCTGTACAAAAGTGAAGGTTTCGGACGTTTCGCCTCCTATCCAAGAGGCTTCGTCAGCGAACTAAAGTCTGACTGGTCGTATCGGCCCCATTTATATATCCCTAATGTCCAGACCTGGTGGCGCCGGACACAGCTATGATAGGTCCCTACTCTCAGGTTGGGGGGGGGCGCGGGACCCCCCCCCTGTGGCCCCACTGATTGTTCCTACATTCCTGACTAACGATTGGCCTATTACACCCACTCCCCCCAGTATCACCTCATCAGCATAACGACCCTCATCAGCATTGCGAAAGTTGCCTAACCTGTTTTGCCTGAGCAGGCTATTGTATGAACGATCCAAATTGAACCTCACACCACCAGACCGGTTTAATGAAGGATTTTGTTGTTTTATAAGAATCGCCTCTTTCACCCCCCTTTCAAACCATCTATGTTCTTTCGCTAAGATTTTAACCTCATTGTCGTCAAATGAGTGGTTGCTAGCTTTTAGGTGCAAATGTACTGCCGATTGAGGCCCACTAGTATTATCCCTGCGATGTTGATAAAGTCTTTTTTTTTGAGAATTTGTTGAGTCTCCCCAATGTACTGCTCTTTACAATTTTCATTCTTACAATGTATGGAATAAACTACATTACTTTGTTTTTCATTTGGTAGCCTATCTTTTGGATGCACTAATTTTTGCCTTAACGTGTTTATCGGTTTGAAATAAGTAGGAATTTTATGTTGCCAAAGGACTCTTTGTAATTTTTCAGAAACTCCTGCAATGTACGGTACTGCTACTCCTCTCCTTTTAGAATCTTGAGAATTATTGGTTTCGTTCGCTATTCTTTCTTTCTGACATTTGTTGAATGACCACTGAGGGTACCCACAGTTAGTGAGTGCTCTCCTGATATGTTTTGACTCCTTTTCTCTACCTTCAGTGCTAGTTGGTATTAGTTTAGCCCTATGCTGGAGGGTTCTGATAACTCCTAGTTTATGTTGTAAAGGGTGGTTAGAGTCAAAAAGTAAGTATTGGTCAGTGTGCGTAGCCTTCCTAAAGACTTCTGTTTTTAGCGCTCTGTCCTCTTTTATAATTACTTTACAATCCAAGAAGGCTAGTTGGTTCTCTTGAATGTCCTCACGAGTAAATTTAATGTTGAAGTCTACAGAGTTGAGATGATCTGTGAAGGATTGAATTTCTTGTTTCTTAATTATGACAAAAGTATCGTCCACATATCTAAACCAGTGTCTAGGTTTTGTCCCTGGGAAGGATGTGAGGGCCTGTTTCTCCATCTCTTCCATGTAAAGATTAGCCACTATGGGTGAAACTGGTGAGCCCATAGCACAACCATGGATTTGTTTATAAAATTTTTCCCGAAATTGAAAATACGTAGTATTAAGGCAGATTTCTAATAATTGGCAGATGTGATCCGGTTTCAGTTTGGTTCTTTCATGCAGAGAAACATCCGCCAGCAGCCTCGTCCTCACCACTGAGACTGCTGCTGGGGTTGGGACAGATGTAAAGAGAGAAGTCACATCGTATGATGCCAAAGTTTCCTCAGGTTCCAATATGAGGTCTTTGATCCTCTCTACAAACCCTGTGGTGTTCTCTACGTGGTATTCTGTGTTACCAACCAACGGAGCTAAAATAGTTTTTAAATATTTGGCTACATTGTATGTAGAGGAGTCAATGCTACAAACAATGGGTCGGAGGGGGAACCCTTCTTTATGTATTTTTGGCAGGCCATAGATACATGGCGTGGCCTCTCCCGGGTATAATCTAAAATACATCTGTTTATCTATATGTTTTCCTTTCTCTAGCTTTTGGAGACAGTCAATCATTTCTTTCTTGTATCTATTGGAAGGGTCCCTTTTTAGTTGCTCATACGTGTTAGAATCACTGATTAACCTATTTATTTTGTCTTCATAATCCAATGTGTTGAGCAGCACTGTGCATCTGCCCTTGTCTGCTGGCAAAATAGTAATATTTTTGTCTTTTTGTAGAGTAGTTAACGCCTTTCTCTCTTCTAATGTTATGTTGGACGGAGGAAGTTTGGCACTACTGAGAAGAGCTGATATTTTAATGCGTAGATCATCTGCCTCTGCATACGAAAGTTTGTTATTTTTAATAGCCAATTCAGTAGCTGTGATATAATCTATTGTAGGTATAGTTTTAGGAGTCACTGAGAAATTTAAACCTTTGGTAAGTACCGCCTTTTCTGTCTCTGAGAGATCTCTGTCTGACAAATTTTTGATCCAATTCTCCCTTGCAAACTGTTCATACCTAATTTTACGCGTGTTTACCAGTAGCTGAGATTGTTTCAGTAAAAGTAATTTTTGAAATTTACCCTTTTGTCTCTCTTTGGTTTTGCTGTGGTGCCTCATATAACCGGATTTAGTAAATTCACACACTTCCTGATAGATTTTGTGGGTAAGATTAGTTTGTAATCGCTGATAATAAGTTTCTATTTCTGACTGTTTGTTTTTTATCTCTATGTTAAGTCTCCTAATTCGCAAATTTAGAATTTTCCTAGTATAATTTTGTTGCATTTTATCGGCTAAGTATCCGGGTTCCAGGGGTGCTTGCTTCAAGCATTTAGGAATTAACCGGCTCTGTCTACATCTAAGATTGAATCTGAGGTGGTTCTTTAAATCAGCTAATTTAAAGGTGGCCTTTTCTAAGTTACGTACCAGCAGAAGGATGTCTCTCCCAAAGTTGGCAGCAATACGTCTGTGTAAGCTCTCAGTCGTACAGGAGTGGTCCATCGATGAGAAGGTTTCTTCAGCCGTCATCTGTACAAAAGTGAAGGTTTCGGACGTTTCGCCTCCTATCCAAGAGGCTTCGTCAGCGAACTAAAGTCTGACTGGTCGTATCGGCCCCATTTATATATCCCTAATGTCCAGACCTGGTGGCGCCGGACACAGCTATGATAGGTCCCTACTCTCAGGTTGGGGGGGGGTCCCGCGCACTCCTGTACGACTGAGAGCTTACACAGACGTATTGCTGCCAACTTTGGGAGAGACATCCTTCTGCTGGTACGTAACTTAGAAAAGGCCACCTTTAAATTAGCTGATTTAAAGAACCACCTCAGATTCAATCTTAGATGTAGACAGAGCCGGTTAATTCCTAAATGCTTGAAGCAAGCACCCCTGGAACCCGGATACTTAGCCGATAAAATGCAACAAAATTATACTAGGAAAATTCTAAATTTGCGAATTAGGAGACTTAACATAGAGATAAAAAACAAACAGTCAGAAATAGAAACTTATTATCAGCGATTACAAACTAATCTTACCCACAAAATCTATCAGGAAGTGTGTGAATTTACTAAATCCGGTTATATGAGGCACCACAGCAAAACCAAAGAGAGACAAAAGGGTAAATTTCAAAAATTACTTTTACTGAAACAATCTCAGCTACTGGTAAACACGCGTAAAATTAGGTATGAACAGTTTGCAAGGGAGAATTGGATCAAAAATTTGTCAGACAGAGATCTCTCAGAGACAGAAAAGGCGGTACTTACCAAAGGTTTAAATTTCTCAGTGACTCCTAAAACTATACCTACAATAGATTATATCACAGCTACTGAATCGGCTATTAAAAATAACAAACTTTCGTATGCAGAGGCAGATGATCTACGCATTAAAATATCAGCTCTTCTCAGTAGTGCCAAACTTCCTCCGTCCAACATAACATTAGAAGAGAGAAAGGCGTTAACTACTCTACAAAAAGACAAAAATATTACTATTTTGCCAGCAGACAAGGGCAGATGCACAGTGCTGCTCAACACATTGGATTATGAAGACAAAATAAATAGGTTAATCAGTGATTCTAACACGTATGAGCAACTAAAAAGGGACCCTTCCAATAGATACAAGAAAGAAATGATTGACTGTCTCCAAAAGCTAGAGAAAGGAAAACATATAGATAAACAGATGTATTTTAGATTATACCCGGGAGAGGCCACGCCATGTATCTATGGCCTGCCAAAAATACATAAAGAAGGGTTCCCCCTCCGACCCATTGTTTGTAGCATTGACTCCTCTACATACAATGTAGCCAAATATTTA
Source organism: Hippocampus bargibanti (assembly GCF_051943395.1). Classification (NCBI taxonomy): domain Eukaryota; kingdom Metazoa; phylum Chordata; class Actinopteri; order Syngnathiformes; family Syngnathidae; genus Hippocampus; species Hippocampus bargibanti. The sequence continues at coordinate 15,854,366 of NC_142742.1, read as the reverse complement.
AAAACTATTTTAGCTCCGTTGGTTGGTAACACAGAATACCACGTAGAGAACACCACAGGGTTTGTAGAGAGGATCAAAGACCTCATATTGGAACCTGAGGAAACTTTGGCATCATACGATGTGACTTCTCTCTTTACATCTGTCCCAACCCCAGCAGCAGTCTCAGTGGTGAGGACGAGGCTGCTGGCGGATGTTTCTCTGCATGAAAGAACCAAACTGAAACCGGATCACATCTGCCAATTATTAGAAATCTGCCTTAATACTACGTATTTTCAATTTCGGGAAAAATTTTATAAACAAATCCATGGTTGTGCTATGGGCTCACCAGTTTCACCCATAGTGGCTAATCTTTACATGGAAGAGATGGAGAAACAGGCCCTCACATCCTTCCCAGGGACAAAACCTAGACACTGGTTTAGATATGTGGACGATACTTTTGTCATAATTAAGAAACAAGAAATTCAATCCTTCACAGATCATCTCAACTCTGTAGACTTCAACATTAAATTTACTCGTGAGGACATTCAAGAGAACCAACTAGCCTTCTTGGATTGTAAAGTAATTATAAAAGAGGACAGAGCGCTAAAAACAGAAGTCTTTAGGAAGGCTACGCACACTGACCAATACTTACTTTTTGACTCTAACCACCCTTTACAACATAAACTAGGAGTTATCAGAACCCTCCAGCATAGGGCTAAACTAATACCAACTAGCACTGAAGGTAGAGAAAAGGAGTCAAAACATATCAGGAGAGCACTCACTAACTGTGGGTACCCTCAGTGGTCATTCAACAAATGTCAGAAAGAAAGAATAGCGAACGAAACCAATAATTCTCAAGATTCTAAAAGGAGAGGAGTAGCAGTACCGTACATTGCAGGAGTTTCTGAAAAATTACAAAGAGTCCTTTGGCAACATAAAATTCCTACTTATTTCAAACCGATAAACACGTTAAGGCAAAAATTAGTGCATCCAAAAGATAGGCTACCAAATGAAAAACAAAGTAATGTAGTTTATTCCATACATTGTAAGAATGAAAATTGTAAAGAGCAGTACATTGGGGAGACTCAACAAATTCTCAAAAAAAGACTTTATCAACATCGCAGGGATAATACTAGTGGGCCTCAATCGGCAGTACATTTGCACCTAAAAGCTAGCAACCACTCATTTGACGACAATGAGGTTAAAATCTTAGCGAAAGAACATAGATGGTTTGAAAGGGGGGTGAAAGAGGCGATTCTTATAAAACAACAAAATCCTTCATTAAACCGGTCTGGTGGTGTGAGGTTCAATTTGGATCGTTCATACAATAGCCTGCTCAGGCAAAACAGGTTAGGCAACTTTCGCAATGCTGATGAGGGTCGTTATGCTGATGAGGTGATACCGGGGGGAGTGGGTGTAATAGGCCAATCGTTAGTCAGGAATGTAGGAACAATCAGTGGGGCCACAGGGGGGGGGTCCCGCGCCCCCCCCCCAACCTGAGAGTAGGGACCTATCATAGCTGTGTCCGGCGCCACCAGGTCTGGACATTAGGGATATATAAATGGGGCCGATACGACCAGTCAGACTTTAGTTCGCTGACGAAGCCTCTTGGATAGGAGGCGAAACGTCCGAAACCTTCACTTTTGTACAGATGACGGCTGAAGAAACCTTCTCATCGATGTACATTATTACCTAAATCCATCCACCCAGCTATGCGACCCAACCCCCCATCCATTCATCCAACCACCCCATCCATCAATCCATCTATCCATTCATCCAACCACCCCATCCATCCATCCAACCACCCCATCTATCCATCCATCCAACCCAACCCAAAACCCATTCGTGCATCCATCCAACCCAACCCATATTCATGCATCCACCCACCCACCCCAACCACCCAGCCATCCATCCTTGACCACCCCATCTATCCATCCAACCCAACCCATCCATCGCCTCATCAATCCAACCCATACCCATCCATCCAACCCAAAACCCAACTAATGCATCCATCCACCCAACCACCCAGCCCTCCATCTATCACCCTACCCAGCCAGTCTCCCATCCTTCCTTCCATCCATCCATCCATCCATCCATCCATCCATCCATCCATCCACTTAGCCTGACAAGAGTGGTGGGGTGTGTCGAAGTTTATCCCAACTGTCTTTGGGCAGCAGGTTGGGTATAACCTGATGGGTACACATACATGAGCAACCATTCATGTTTACACTCACACCTTAAAGCACAACCGACGTCTCCGGACAAGTTGTGTCGAGAATTTGTAAAATCGCTTCAAATGACTTCTACTGAGCACATTTTACAAAGATTCCACCGCATATAGCTATATTTTATGTTTTGAGACTCGCGCTGAATATTCCGGAAGTCTTGTTTTTGAGGTGGGGACAAGTCCTCACCCTATGTCACTGAAGGAACGCCCCTCACAGAGAAAGGACATACCTTGCATCCCCTCAATGCATTTTGCGGTACTTTGTTTGGTGTGAAAACTTCGTGTTGATGGCGAAATTAGAAGGAAAGCACCTAAATAACGCGATGGTGAATCGTTGTGTGTTGCGCCAATACTTCTACAGTGTATTTGATGTTCGCCTACAAAATGTCCCAGGAGACAATTTCCACTGAGCTTTGTTGCCCCCATCTGCCTTTTTTGGGTACTGTGAGTACTAAAGAGTTTGTCACTACATTTCTCTCCAGATGAATCAAAATGACCGGAATAAATTCTTTAATCGATTGCAAACATGTATGCTTTCCTCTTCAGAACTATTTAAATCATATACATAACTAGATGAGTAAAAAGAAAGCATATTTTCCGAATCTGAAGCCATTGTTTTGATTCTCGAGCAAGGCAAGACGTGTTGGCGTTACACCAGGAACAAGGGGGCGGGACCTTCTGAAACTGGCCACTTCCGGGTTCAATTTGAAGTATTTTTTGGACACTTTAAGTCATTTTTATTGGTGTTTTGCATTTAACTAAAATATCATACTTCATGTTTTGGGTATTTTAGATGCTATGAAACAAAAAAGTGATGTCGGTTGTCCTTTAAATTTCCATGAACCCACCAAGCATATTTTTGCAACGTGAGAGGAAACCTGAGTACCCAGCCCACCCCCAAATAATAAAACATACGTGCATGGGGAAAACATGTAAACTCCACAAAGACCGGAGCCAGAATCAAACCCTGCACCTCTGCACTGTGTGGTCAATGTGCTAACAACTGGACTACCCGGGCGCCTTAAGTATACATATATGAGTACAATTCAGTGTGTTTGACACCCTGAAATAGTAATAAACAATACTTTTTTTAAGACGGCCCTAATAATGGCTTTGGTTCACATACCACTGTACTCGGGTGAAATTATCCTACCTCCTAAATGAGCATGTTTTGGGAGAACCCCAAAACAAAAATTAGCCACAAAAATGAATCATGAAAGAGCACAGGCATTTTCAAGACTTAAGATTCTTTAAAAAAACAACAACAAAAAACAGGGTCAAACAAATAAATAACACCTACACATGGAGAAATTTTGATGCTCACTTGACAGCAGTGGTACTTAACCTGGTTCAATTGGAATTAGTCAGCTCTCTTTATGCTGTTCACACTGACCAAGACCACACCTAACAATTGCGAGGCTTCAAACAGTAAATATCTTCCAAGGAAATAAATCACTGCACTTAGTGTGTCAGTGTATCGTCCAGTGACGTGCAGTCAGCGGAGGCAGGTGAGGCAGTGCCTCATCTGTCATCATGGAAACCTGTCATGGAAATATCAAATGAAAAAATAAATTAAATTGTTATATGTATTTAGTGATTTGTAATTTAAAGTTCTTGGCCATTTAACTTCACCGTTTTTGGATTTTTTTCAAAATCGCTGAATTTTCACATTTACCGTTCAAATACTAAGTAGAGACGAGCGGTGAGGCAGCAGCCGGCTGATCCTCAACATGGATTGCGCAATCACTATGCTTACTGTGCTGGCTTGCTCTGCAGTGAGACCGCATTGCTGTCCTTCTGCATATCGCTATTAAAGCGTTCAAACACGTTTAGTATATGAACTAAATTTCTACAGTTTAGCTGGTGTATATAATGTAGAGTCATTGTACATTATAAACACTGTACTCCAGTGTTTATTTTGTTTTATTTTTATCAAAACGCTGTGCGTAGGTGAGGCACACAGTTCTCCCGCCTCATGACAGGCAGGGGGCGCTTGTGATTCCAGAGATACTTCTTACTCCACGTCTGCAGAATAATAGAATTAGAGACAGAAAGCTACAGTAAACAGTTAGCAAGTAAAGTGCAACCCTGCAGTCATTTTTTCGTGTTGCTTGGCCTCACTTTCAGAATGGAGGATTACATATCTAAATTGAAAGAATTTTCTAAACTGGACTTTCAATCGAAGCAGGAGGTAATAATTAAAGGAAGACCAACACCGGAGCTAAAAGGTTTGCTTCAGACAACGGGACACAATAATCGCTCTTTTCAGGCGGACTGGTAGGAGAACCGGGAGATTTTAAAATATCTCATCAATGCCACCTGATTCCTTGCCAAACAACAGCTGGCATTTCATGCAAATGATGAAAGTAAAGGCTCTGCTAATCGTGGCAACTATGTTGAACTATTACATGCTTTCGCTGAGAAAGATGACAGGCTCGCGAGACATTTGGAGACATCCACTGTATTTTCTGGCCTGTCAAACAGAATACAGAACGATTTAATTGAAGCAGTTGGTGATGTCATTAGAATTGACATTAAAATTAAAGATGAGATTGTCATTCTCAGCACTGAAAAGACTGAAACATACAGTCGCAACAGGACTGGTCAAGGACGACTTTTTTCACGGGCAGTGATCTCCATTGAGACAGAGAGACTTTTAAAACTGAAGAAAGATAAGGAAGGCTTCTACAAAGATGTTATGGATGCCTTTCTTCAGAAGGATTTCATTTACAAGTAAAGGTAACACGATAATAACATTTTTTTAAATTATTTTTTTCGATGCTGCAGTTTGTATATATAAAGAATGCTGACATGACATTTTAAACAAAACACGTTAACTGTTGCCAATCAAATGGTGAATAAGCTACTCTGTAGAGTTCATATGTTTGTAAATCTGACTACGATGACGTCAGTGCCTCACCAGCCATGAACCTCACCGCACGTCACTGGTATCGTCGGTTGCAACAAGGAGACTGGAGACTGGAAGTCACAGAAAGGTTTGGAAACATGTGTCCAACACATTTTGTAAATTTTGCCTACTCATGAATCAACAGTTGAATACGTGCGTTCAAAATCCAATTAGGTTCACTTGCTTAGTAATTCTTGCATTCATGATCATCCTTAAACCCAGAAGAAAAAAATTTTGTGAGTGGTGTACTTGTCAAAGTATTGTGCGAATATCATATCGTGACTAAGGTATTGCGTGACGCCAACCCACCAGTGAATGATGACGCGCAGTCAGACTCGAGGGAGAAACACAATAGCAACCCGCCTTTCGTGCGTGATCTTCTCCGTTCAGGTGAAAAAAAAATTATTCAGTGGAGGGTGTGTCTGTCTCCTTGAGTGCATGAAGCATGTGGAAACAAGTCAGGACAAAAGAAGTGTTTGGTTCCTGGTTGCACAGCGAGCAAATAACGCGCGGTTACAGAAAAAAAAATACAATAAGATAAAGAACCAGCAACAATCTTTAAAATATTAAAAGGCGCGAGTGGAAAAGATGCTGAGGGGCAACGCCGCTATTAAACATCACGTAATATTCTTTGTTTGAGGTTTGCTGTGTTATGTTAACAGTAGTGTGAATGTGACGCGCGAGGCAGGCGGGAAGGGAGGAACAGCTGGGTTCGCTCCAGTCCGTCTTCTTTTTGGACTTTCGAAACCACACCCACAAACGCATTTCCCAAGCCTGCGCTCTTCTACCTGTGCGCACCGACAGTCTGCGTTTCACGGCGAAAATCGAGCCTCAAAATAATCGACAAATGTGTTGGCCACACGTTTGATCGACCGTCTTCTTCGCCACAAATGGACTCAAGCGTATTTTGGTAAGACGAGAACTCGCTTTTATCCTCCCCTGATGCGTTTAGGTCCACTTTGTAAATGTGCCTTTTTCTGACCAAATGGAAACATTCTCGAAACAACAATTCACGGTGTCGTCGCTTTACACGCTTTTATCCTTGTTAGAGTGGTCATGCGACTTGTTGTTAAATAAAATCGAAAACATGAAATCGAGAAAGGGTGTAATTAAGCGCCATTTTTTATGGAATTTAATGTTTTGGCAAAATGATAACGTTACCATTTTTTATTCAGACTTCTATACTATATATATATATATATATATATATATATATATATATATATATATATATATATATATATATATATATATATATATATATATATATATATATATATATATATATATATATATATATATATATATATATATATCAGTGACGTGCGGTGAGGTTCATGGCTGGTGAGGCACTGACGTCATCACAGTCAGATTTACAAACATGAACTCTACAGAGTAGTTTATTCACCATTTGATTGGCAACCGTTAGTGTTTTGTTTAAAATGTCATGTCAGCATTCTTTATATCAACTGTAGCATAGAAAAAAAATAATAAAAAAAGTTGTTATCGTGTTACCTTTACTTATAAATGAAGTCCATGCGCCGCTCCTTCTGAAGAAAGGCATCTATACCTTCTTTGTAGAAGCCTTCCTTATCTTTCTTCAGTTGTAAAATTGTCTCTATTTCTTTCAATTTAGATATGTAATCTCCATTCTGAAAATAAGGCCAAGCAACACGAAAAACATACGAACTGTTTACTGTAGCTTGCTCTCACTAATTCTATTATTCTGCAGCCAAGGAGGCGCAAGAATATCTGTAATCACCAGCGCCCCCTGTCTTGAGGCAAGAGAACTGTGTGCCTCACCAATGCACAGAGTTTTGATAAAAATAAAATAAACACTGTAGTGCAGTGTTTATAATGTACAGTGACTGTGCATTATATACACCAGCTAAAGTGGAGACATTTAGTTCATATACTCAAAGTTTTTGAGCACTTTAATAACGATATGCAGAGGGACAGCAATGCAGTCTCACTGCAGAGCAAGCCAGCACAGTTAGTCATTGCGCAATCCATGGTGAGGCTCAGCCGGCTGCTGCCTCACTGCTCGTCTCTACTTAGTATTTGAACGGTAAATGTGAAAATTCAGCGATTTTGAAAAAAAATCCAAAAATGGTGAAGTTAAATGGAAAAGAACTTTGCAATACAGTACAAATCACTAAATAAATATAACTGTTTAATTTATTCTTTCATTTAATATTTCCATGATGACAGGTGAGGCACGGCCTCACCAGCCTCCCCTGACTGCACGTCACTGTTATATATATATATATATATATATATATATATATATATATATATATATATATATATATATATATATGTGTATATTTATATATATATATATATTTGTGTATATATTTGTGTTGTTTTTTGATTTTTAATACACAACAATAAAATCTTCAACTTAAACCACTATATATATATATATATATATATATATATATATATATATATTCCTCCCACACTCCAAAAAACATGCATGGCAGGCAGATTGACCACTCCAAATTGTCCCTATAGGTGTGAGTGTGAGAGTGACTGTTGTATGTCTTTGTGTGCCCTGCGATTGTCTGCCAACCAATTCAGGGTGTCCCCCGCCTCGTGCCCGAAGACAGCTGAGATAGGCTCCAGCAATGAGGAATAAGCGGTACGGAAAATGAGATGAGATGATATATATATATATATATATATATATATATATATATATATATATATATAGTGGTTTAAGTTGACAATTTTATTGTTGAAGATTTTATTGTTGTGTATTAAAAATCAAAAACAACACAAAGACTTATATTCTTCGTTAAATCTTGCTTTGCCAGGGAAGAGTACATCATATGTCATTTATTTATCATTTTTATATTATTTATTCACGGGTTATTAAGAAATGAATGTAAAAAAACTGTGATTAACCGTCGCTAAAATTCAACCACTGAAAATGTCACAATGATTGCCCCAATTTTTCAAATTTTAACATGGACTTACATACTTATACCTACTTCAACCTCTGAAATTATCTTAACAATCTGCCCAATATTTGACAATTATTAAGGATTAATATTTCCTTCATAAAATTGACCAAAAATTAGAACTATTGGGGCAATTGTCATATTTGCGGGGTTGCAGTTTGCGGGCATGATAGATTTTACCTGAAGTGCTTTAGGGTGTATATTAGGGATGCATTATGTGACTGAGTTCATTTGTATGTTCATAGCCATGATGAGTTTAATTGTTCTAAAATGTCCTGTCCTTGCCGTTTAAGACAGAAACCTGTAAAGAATAAGAACTCCACCAAAGACACATCTGACCAACTGCTCAAGTCATGGACTGGAAGACATTCCAAGCCCTCCTCAGTGGGGTGAACAAATATTCCACAGCCTTTGGGCGCATCTGGCTCTCCGTGGTGTTTGTCTTCAGAGTGATGGTGTATGTGGTAGCAGCCGAACGTGTGTGGGGCGATGAGCAAAAGGACTTTGACTGCAACACCAAGCAGCCAGGATGCTCCAACGTCTGCTATGATCACTTCTTCCCCATTTCGCATATCCGCCTGTGGGCGTTGCAGCTGATTTTCATCACTTGCCCATCCTTCATGGTGGTCATGCACGTGGCGTACCGTGATGACCGCGAACGCAAGCACAAAGCCAAATATGGCGAGAACACCAAGCTGTACAACAACACAGGCAAGAAGCATGGCGGCCTGTGGTGGACCTACTTGATCAGCCTCTTCGTCAAGACGGCCATTGAGATCGCCTTCCTCTACACCCTCCACCACGTCTACGACAGCTTCTACCTGCCTAGGCTGGTCAAGTGTGAGGTATCGCCTTGCCCCAACATAGTGGATTGCTACATCGGTCATCCCACCGAGAAGAAAGTGTTCACCTACTTCATGGTGGGCGCTTCTGCCCTCTGCATCGTCCTCAACATCTGTGAGATCATTTACCTGATCTCCAAAAGAATCGTGCGAATTGCCAACAAGATCAAACGGCGCAAAAATAAACTCCCTGTGCCCCAGGACAGCTACATGGATGACTTATTTAACAACTGCGTCGAGCCTCCGTCCAAGGTGGACCTGAAGGATAAGCCTCCATCCTTCAACTCTGCAAACAAGCCTGAATACAGATTGTCCACATTGAAGCTTGAGGACAAGATTCGGGCCTCTGCTCCAAATTTGTCTACTCCTTGCTGAGAGAGAAACAAAAAGAGACTGAAAACTATTGGTTGGGCTTGGGCTATGACTCACTTGCAGGCTTAAAAACACATTTAGAGCTATGGCCAAACCATAGTATGTGTCAGCCCCTGTAACTTGAGCCATAGAGCACTGGACTATGCTGTGGGCCCCCACGTCCACAACTTTCGACTTTTTCTGAACATGTGAACTTGGTTTCCATGTCAACCTCCACATACATGTACGTGTCATCCATGCCAAATTGATTTCTCTTTGATATGCGGGATTCGTTTGGAATACATTAAACGTTTTAGGCCTTTTCGAAGTCAGTCCATCACACATAATTCCCTCCACTTACTGGAAGTGGACAGTGGTGAGACACCTGAAGTGGTTGGAACGTGCAATGCCATTAATTCCTCTATACATTTCATCCAGCTTTTCAATGCAATTCTGATGTGCTGGTAACGCCTGCAAGCAGAGCTCAAGTCACTGGAGAGTGGTAATGATTCTGGAATGTGGGCACACCGCTATGGCTGACAACGCTAACTGAAAGTAAGTTAACTGGCTCAAAACTCGTTTTTCACATTTTTTGGGGGGGACAGGGGCCAGGGTGGATGTCTGGAATCATGAGGGTGATAACAGGCGCATTCATGTCTTTCTTACAGTCCCACATTTTTCATTTGTTTGAGCTTTTTATTCAACAACCTCACGGACAACTGTTGATTTCAATCAGCTGAAAGGACTGCTGCTGTTCGTGATGTGTTGGCTAATGCTACAATGCCCCAAGAATGTATGATATGTAATTTCAACAAGTTGTTTATTTTTATACATAATAAATTTATTGAACATATGACTTTAGTCTTCCTAATGCTCTTCCTAATGCTGTGTGCGTGTGTGTGCGTGCGTGTGTGTGTGTGTGTGTGTGTGTGTGTGTGTGTGTGTGTGTGTGTGTGTGTGTGTGTGCATGACTTGGTTGTGTTCAAATGACCAACTGCCTCAGTGCAATCCTTGCAATCAGATCATATGGTGTAAACTAAATCATCTGGATCGATGAATGGAGTAGAAGTCAAGGACTTCCCTTACTTTCATGTGCAAGCACCGATGTTTGTTACCCTTCTCCGATGCGCAATAACATGTTGTATGGTGTTCAATTACACCCAAAATAATTGGACAACATCAGGTAAAATTCAGAAAATTAGAATATCGTGAAAAAGTTCATTCATTTAAGGAATTCAACTTAAAAGGTGAAATTAATATATTATTTAGACTCATAACATGCATTGCAAGATATTTCAAGCTTTTATTTGTTTGAATTTGAATGGCTTACAGCTTATGAAAACCACAAAATCAGTCTAAAAAAATTAGAATATCACATGAAATTAACAAAAATGAGCCAGACTTTGGTACTTTTAGCTAAGTGAGCAGGTACCAAGACAACATGTCTAAAATGAAATCAGCATCAAGTGATCGAAAATGTCTTCATAGACGGCTGCGTTGACTCTGGACTTTTAAAGCACAGTGGGCCAGCACCAGAAGATGACAGGGTACCCCAAACCAGACTGGGGAAACCTCTCTTTCCCCTGTGGGGCCTCTCTTTACTTCCTCCATACTCTGGGACCTTTATTTCCAAATGAATTTGCTCTCATCAGAAAAGAGGACTTTGGACAACTGACCTACAGAGCAGTTGTTTTTTTCTTTGGCCCAGGTAAAACGTTTGTGGCATTGTTTTTTGTTCAGGAGTCGCTTGACCTGAGGAATTCAACACTTGAAGCCTATATCCGGGATTCGTCTGCATCCTCACTCAGCTAAAAGTACCAAAGCCTGGTTCAATGACGATGGGATTCCTGTGCTTGCTTGGCTAGCAAACTTACCTGACCTCAACCCCATCAAAAATACATGTGCTATCGCCAAGAAGAAAATGAGAAACATGAGACTGAGCAATGCAAAAGAGCCGAAGGCCGCTATTGAAGCTGGTCTTCACACACAGGCCGATGTCATCCATGCCACGCTGCATTGAAGCAGTCATCCATTACACTTTTCTGATGGCTGACATTTCATTTTAATTGAAACTCATTTTTCTGTGAATTTCGTGTGATATTCAAATTCCTTGAGAATCAGATTTTGTGGTTTTCATCAGCTGAAAGCCATGATAATCAAAATTCTAAGAAATAAAAGCTTGAAATGTATTGAAATGCATGTTATGAGTCTGAATAATATATTCATTTCACCTTTTAAGTTGAATTACTGATATGAATTAACTTTTTTGTACATTATTCTAATTTTCTGAGTTTTACTTGTATCATGGATGTGATCAAGCGAGTACTAGTTTGTATGAATAAGAAATAAACATTAATGTAACTGTTTCAATGATGGGAGGCTACAGCCACGTGCACGCACGCACATATACACACACAAGCGTATAAATAACAATCATGGCGGCACTGTTTAAGTCAGGAGCAGGGATGTAAACAAACAACAGTGAAAATTACAATGTAAACGGAAATACGTATTGTCCAATGCTAAATGTTGGTGGCCTGCAGTCAAAATCTCAGCTTGCCTGTCAGACAGGTTCCTGTGAGGTGCGGCAGAGGAGAAAAGCGCAATAACTGACATACTTCCTGAACAAACGGTAAGGAACTGGATCGGTGGCAAAAATTCAACTCAACTCTATTTATAGAACATTTTGCACATGGAGCAAATATCAACTATACAAATATAAAAAAATAAGTGAATGACAAAGACAGTAGAAAGCACCAAACAGAAAAACTAAGATCAGGTCTTAGTCATGACAAAAGAACAAACAAAAAAACTAACAAATCATGGTTATAGTCATCTTAAAAGTACATATTGAAATCCTTAAATATTTTAAATGATCTCCAACTAATATTCGAGATGAGTTTCAATGTATCGAGAAGAATTTATTGATATCATTCACAGGTTAAAATATGTGGACAACATTTTTGAAAATAAATAAACATGTTACAGTTTAAATTCTGCCCAAAAAATCCTCATCATACATTTCTTTCAAAAGCCATCTGAAATAATTCAGATCTATGGCCCAGTTGATCCCATCAAGCTCACATTTTTACAAGGATTTTGCTCAAGCAGTATTATTCATATTCCCACAGAAAATACAACAAAGGAAGGCAGTCTCATACAATAGTTTGATCACCGGTTCACCGGATCACGATCACCTATTTTAAGGCACTATTTGGGCAATGCCTTGACACTGAGGGAATCTCAGGAACCAGCTGATTATTTCAAACAGATCACCATCATACAAACCTCCAAGGGATATTCTTATGACTGTTAGATGACATGTCAGACAAAATTATGAGAGGCAGCAAGAAAACACTTGGTTTCCATATTTTTGTGTGTTGATGGAAGTCCTCACGGTTGAATTTTACTACAGTTTGCAGGTTGCCTGTGCCACTTTAGAACTGGTCTTCCTGTTAAGGCTTCGACAAATGAAAGCTCCTGCATCCATCAGCTTGGTGAGGTCCACACCCTGGGGAGGGGGTCGATAAAATAATTTTATTACAGCAATAAACAGGGCTACAAGGGCTTTTAATATAACTATTAAAAAGAAATGATAATTTGATTGCAAGAAAACAATACAGGTTGTTTAAAATAATTTGGCACAAATTGAAATGAATGATTACTTGACTACTACCACTACTACAATGGCAATCAACATGAAATAATCAAAATACTTTAACATTTAACATCAGAACATTTAACATTTAGTTTTGATATATGTTTGCTCCAACTGCAACAGGACACAATTTGAATTTTACTCTTATACCATGGCCTAATTTGCTTTCTTGACTGTCAATCTTTTTCATGGAATCTCTTCGAGAAATGATGTTTCACTCTCTTGCTCGACCACATTCAAGTATATTTGAACTCGCAAAGCTTTTCTGTTTCTACCAAATGGTTTCCCTCACCTGAAAACAAGTCAAACGTTGAAGCCTTTTGGTGCATGAAAGAGTTAACAAGCCTTATGTTCAGTTTTACCTAAAACTTTCTTTGTATTTTCATATGGTGTTAAAATTGTAGATAATTTGAATGAGCCAAAACTTTAACACTGTAGACAGGTACAGCTACTAACAGTCTGAATCCCAAGTCCATGAAGCATGTAGACCAGATCTTCTGTGGCAACATTGCCAGAAGCACCCTGTGCGTAAGGACAGCCGCCGAGTCCGGAGACAGAAGAGTCCACCACACTCACTCCCATCTACAGACAAATAAGATTTGTGTCAGGCAATACCAATGAGAAACATATCAAGTGGTCACAACATAAGGTACATCTATGTCTCAGTGCATCTGTGTAGGCTCTCAGTCGCACAGGAGTGGTCCATCGAGGAAGAAGTTTCTTCAGCCGTCATCTGTACTTCTTTGAAGGTGTGAGGAGTGAAACGTCCGACATCTTCAAAGAAGTACACGTGACGGCTGAAGAAACCTTTTCTTGTGTGTCAGTGATACATTTGTAAGCACCATGAAAAGTACAATGGTCCCCACAATGTTGCAGCTGGGCAGTTCCTCATTTGAAATCCTGCTATTCTGTAGACTTTTCAGTTTTTACACTATATCAGAAACCACAGTTGTGCGCCTTCAGTGTAGTAGCACGTTATGCCACGACATGCCAGTCTTCTGGAAGAGAGGCAGCATTACGAGAGCAAGAAGGTTTTGAGGTTCTGATTCTCTTCCCAAATGACTTACAATTGGCTGTGAACTGCTCAAGCAAGAGTAGAACATGGTAGCTGGAGGAAGCCAAGAGAACCACTGAGGATCCTTTCAACCAGCTCAATGACTTCAACCCCGATATAGGAAAGCCTATCTCGGTGTCCACAGACTCTGTTGCCTGCTTGGAAGGTCTGTCTCCTCACCCAAATATGGAGGGAGTCTTTCCTCTCATCAACCGGGTAAAACCCCCAACTAACAAGCATTGGGGGCAGGCAGAGGGGGCGGGCTACAATAACTATGCTCACACCCGCTCTGCATATCCAACTCCAACTACTGTTTTACCCGTCTCATGAGGACTAGTATGAGAGCCCACACGCCATATGTTATGTTAAACCCAAACAACATTTCTCAGCCTGACACACTAGTTCAGCCTCTTACACTGCCATAAAGATGACATTCCTTGTCCCGAGAACCAGGTTCTGTAGCCAGGGATGACACTGACAAGTCTTAGGCTGAAGCCACCTTACATTGCACCTGACCTCCTTTTCTCCTCCCACGGGAGTTGAACCCACAAGATGGACCCACGTTTCTTCCTCGGGTTGTGTGGACAATGTTTAATTATCTTTGGTTTTATTCAATGCATATTTTAATTCCATAGTCAAGATCCATTTGTATAAAACAAACACAAAATTAAACAGCTGCACTTTTCAAAAGACAGGCATACCAGTGTTTCTACATGTTTGACTGGTAGCAGATTTCACTTAATCCAATATTTGTGCATGAAATGCATCAGCGTTAGTTTGAGGGTAACTTTCAATTGGAAGTGACAAACGAACTACGCCAAACCCGCTTATTAGGAGAATCGCGTGAGTAAGGGAATGAGAAACAACAAACCTGCAAGGCCACAAGAATATTTGCGAGGGCCTGCCCGTACGTGTCGTGACAGTGTACCGCCAGAGCATTGACTGGCACCTCGCGGCTAACCACTGCCAGCATTTCCAGCATGCTACCTGGTGTGCCCACTCCAATGGTGTCGCCGAGGGAAACCTCGTAGCACCCCATGGAGTACAGACGCTTTGCTACCTGCAGAGACACCAGTATGTTATATAGCAATGCGGTTTCTGCCACTCTCATCATTATGACAAGACTGAAACGTCAGTGGTGGGCCGTCAGGGCCTGCAAGGCCTTCTCTGTTGACCTAAAAATATCTGAATCACAGACTAATGTAAATTATATTTTGTTATTAAATAATTCCAAATTGTCTTTTAGCTTCCTTTCATTGCTTTTCCCCAGAAGTGTGTTTTCGTATTGAAGCATTTAACCAATCACATTTGAGCCATCATTGGTTACCAGGGTCAGATATTTACCTGGACGCCTTCACAATCAGTTCTGGGGGCCGGTCGCATAAAAATCAATGTTGATGAAACTGTTGCTTTAACCAATCAGAGTTTGAGTTGGCAACCTAAGGCCTGCACGAAGGCACTGGCAACCTCTGAGTTTTCGCAAATTATGATTGCTGAGTATCATGATTGACTAGTCACTATCTTATCACGCAAATATATTGTGCTGGTTTAATGGCAGATTTGTCAACCCACAATGGCTGAAGAAGGAGAAGAAAATGATTTGGTTGCAGATATACTGTTAAAGACATTTTCAAGAGGGACTTTTCAAGAATAGATGGACATCATTAAGCAAGTGTGGAAAAAATAGCAAATAATATTGCAATTTTTTAAGGTTATCATGAATCACACATTCATAGTAAAAATGTGAAGTTTAATGACAGTACAGTGAGACCTTAGCTTACGAACGTAATTGGTTCCCAGACAGTGTAAGCCAAAAAGTGTGTATCACAAAAAAAAATTCCCATAGGAAACCATTAAAATGGGAATAATCCGTTCCCAGGTTTCCATAAAATATACTTTTCAACTAAATAAGCCTGAAAACTACACACAAAATACCTTATTCTATGTATAATAAATGTGCTATTATATTGTAATGAAAGAAATACACTGCACTGTATAATAAAGTCACTTTATTTACATTTGTGATGGTCATTGATGGCTCTTAATTGACATCTGTTGCTTTCTGACTTGTAAGGTCTTACAAAACTGAGGCATCACAATATCATTCATCATGTTGATGATTCTCATAGCCTTTTCTGGATGGAACTGTTCAATAAAAGCCTGCACAAAACAAATCATCTGTGTTGAGGACCTCATTATGGTCAGCAACAAGCTCCTCGATGTCATCTGCATCCACTTCGAGTCCCGTAGGTGCTGGCAGAGATTTTATTACAACAAAAGGCGCGAGTCCGATGATTCCACGGACGCGGAATAAAACGCGTCAATTGTCAAGTGAAAGCATCAACTAAATAATGCCTTTGTGTAAACTTTACACAAAGGCGTTATTTAGTCGATGTGAGAAACACGAACGAGGTGTGCGTTTGTGTGTTCTCCATGTTCGGTTGTGTGCTTCCGCCGAAGATCCAAAGATCACTCCGCCAGATCAGAAGAGCACTCCGCCAGCTGTGGTGAGTGTGTATCGCGAAAAGTAGTGCGTATTTCAAGGTTTAATTTTCATAAATTTGACGTTCCTAAAACGAAAAGTTCGTAACATAAGGTGTTCATAAGCTGAGGTCTCACTGTATTCCTTAAATTTCTTCAAGTCACAAGTTATTTCCTGGCCAACGACATCCTCTAGTGGACGTGCAGTAAATCACACCATCCTCGCAGCTGTGGATTGACTTAGACGTAGCACTACTGAAGGCCTAGGGTTGACATGCACGGCCCGCCGCTGAGAAACATAGATTTGAATTTTAACGCTTGTTAAGCATGGTTAATAGCTGGAAGTGAAAACTCACATGTGCAACTTTTTCGGGATTAACCTTGCCTTCATACGGGCAGCCGAGTACGCAAGACACATAGCTGTGGGGACAACAAAAGGATGTTCATTCATTGAGAAATCTGTCAATCCTTTTGGTTATCTTACCCTCTTACAGGCACACCGGCCTCTGTGGCCGCTTTCACGACTTCGTCAAAGCGCCGTAAACTTTCGTCCACTGAGCAGTTTATATTCTTTTGACTGAACAGTTCAGACGCGGCACCAAATATGGCGACCTCAGATGCCCCGGCCTTCATCTGTCATGGAGTCAGAGTCGGGAAACGCCATTGGAATTATAGCATTGGAACCCATGGGGAAGATGTGCTTGATACCCACAGCAGCCTGGAAGCCCTTGATGTTGGGGGTCAGGACTGGGTAAGACACTCCAGGTTTCCTATCGATCCCCCTCAACACCTCCATCTGGTCTGCCATCTGTAAAAGGGAACAGTACCACAGTGTTACACTGACAACAATGTGTGCAAAGGCGCACGGGTGGGAGTGTGGTTTCAGTGCTACGAAGTGCATGTTCAGACATGACAACATTTTACATGTGAACTCTGGGAGAGGAAACTTACTTGTGGAACCCACTTCGGCGATACAAAGCTAGTGGCTTCGACGACTGACAGTCCTGACTCTGACAACAGGTCTATCAAATGGATTTTGGTCTCTGTTGGAACAATAGTCTGACAACGAAAACAGGAAATGTGTTATTTTTCAAAACCTGAAAAACATTTGAAAGTGACACACAAAAGCATCATGTAAAAAATATAATACGGCACCTTTTCATTCTGAAGGCCATCTCTGGGTCCTACCTCCACTATTTTTACCCTCTCTGGGAGGGTCTGACCTGCTCTCATGCCAGCCTACACACAAAATGAGTCTGTCAGGTTATTCCATGGTAAAATCAAGACTTCTGTCTTCGCCTCTTATAATATGTTTACATTTTGACATGTGGTTGGAAATGGAAGAAAATACCTGGGCAGAAAATATTTTCATTCTCAATCAGTCTTTCTTCTAAAGCTACAGGCGAGTAAATTTGTAGCTAATTAGAACTTGGTGTTGTCTTTAAAGATTTATATTTTAAACCACACTATTTAGGAATGCTCATCATGGGAACATTTTAGAGCTCTTTTCTAGTTGTACAAAAACATTTTTTTTTAATATACTTAAGCAGAATTCATTCATTCATTCATTGATCGCTTTACCCTATTGGTTGGTTAAACGAAACACACATATAATATTTGCAGAAAGCCACAATCTTCGTTTGTGATATGAACCGCAAGAGGTCAAGGTTTATTGCACCTTTTGCCATTCAATGCATCCATATCAGAGGCTAATCCCAGAAATCTTCCGGTAGTAGGCGGGGAACACCCTGAGCCGGTTGCCAGCCAATTGTAGGGCACACAGTGACAACACCCATCCGCCGTCACACTGACACCGAGGGTTCAATTTACACTCTCGTGTAAATCAAAATCCAAGTGCAATATCATGACTGGGAAGACAAATATTGGAGCATTTTTGGGACCCTGCAAGTATGTAAATTACTAAACATGACGAGATTATACCAATGTTAGATGCGAGAACATTTGGAAATTTACACTGTTTGAAATTAGTAAACACAAACTGTATCCTAACTATATTGAGACACGAGTTTTTATTTCAGGCAAGCGATTTAATACAGTGTATTCATTCAGATGTTTGGCAGTTCTATCTCAAATTTAACATATCTATGGGGTACTGTATTTTATTCTACGGAATGTTTCTTTCTTTTTAGAGTAGGAATGAAGGGAATCATCAATAACCGAAGAGGCTGTTTAAAGGCAGGATTTACAACCTGCTGGGCGATAGCATCCACATTGAAAATGCTCTAACCTTCACCGCGGAGCTGAATGGCAAGTACTGCTGTCCGATTGTTGTGGAGCTAAAAGCACTTCTATTTACAAGGCGCCACATCGCTGCCATGTTGGTCCGGTTTGCAGTCGTCCGTCAACACTTCTTCTCCGGAAAAATGTGCATGCCTTGGCGGGCAGCGCCTGGGCGCCTTCTAGCGGCCACAAAAATGTCGGCGGGCGGGACAGTATTCTGAGGTGGTTTAACAGTGGTTCTTTCTCAAACTGGGTTCGATCGTACCCTCGGGGTTCGGTGAGTCGGTCTCAGGGGTTCGGTGGATCCTAAGCCGCAGAGCTCCACCCCTCAGTCTTGTCTGCAGTTAGTGGGTGCAGTTATTGAAAGAAGGATTCGGTGAATTAGCATATAAAAATGGTGGGATTCGGTGCCTCCAACAAGTTTAAGGACCCACTAATTAAACCAGGTTCGTCCCTGCTAAACCCGAGCAACCACATTCACGATTCGCCACTAATTTAAAGAAAGGCTTATTTCATTTTACATGTGTGGCTTGATTTTTAGTAATTCATTAGTTTAGCATGGGAAAAAGCAAAATATTTGAAAATGCACCTCTATATTGCTATACATGTATTTCACTTGAATGGCAACATTCCACGGTGGCTCCAACAAGACGTAACAGGTGTAATTCACTTCTTCTTTTCCTTTCGGCTTTTCCCTTCAGGGTCGCCACTACAAATCAGTGTGCTCCATCTTAGAAGTTTGATTTGCATGTTTGTTTTGGCCTAGCTTTGACGTCGGATGCCCTTCCTGACACAAACCTCTGTATTTATCCGGGTTTGGGACCGGCACAATAAGACAATGCCGTGTGTCCCCTTGTGGCTATAGAGCAAGCAACTCTATGAACTTAATAATAAAGTTGGAGATGCTCAGTAAAAGGCTCGCAAACACGAAATGGTCATCGACACAGCAGCATTCAAACAAAGCAAAATGATATTCACCATTTGATGACAATGCTCTGATCTTACCGTGAAATTGCCATCTCAAAAAGAACTTCAAAGTCCTTTAAGATGCTTTATTTTCCAGTCACAGTATATATAGCTAAAGAAAATAGATGGCCCTACTCATATGAATAATAATAATACATTTCATTCACAAGCGCAGTAAGTAACAGGATAAATAACAGGTAACAGGTTAGTAAGTACAGGATAAATTGCAGTGATGTTAGCAATTGACGTCTTTTATATGTGACCCTGACCTGAACTAACACTACAGTGCTAATATATAATCATAATCATCATCGTCATCAATCATCATCATCTACTGAAAGTCACCGAGATCTTAAGATGTTAATCAATATCATAAATCTGAGATTTTGCCAGGTAGAAAAAGTAACAAACATATTTTGACAAAGAAAACTAACTCCTAAACTAACTAACTCTAATATTTTCATGTTTATTATGTTTGTTAAAGTCATTATAAGTGCCTTGCATGATGGGTCCGAGAGGACAGTAATTTCATCTGTGCTGTATGTCATGCATATTAGCATATTTGACAATAAAGCTGACTTTGACTTTAACTACAGACCCCTTTGTTCAAACATTAAGGAGGAACAACATTCTATACAACAATAAGGAGTAACAATATTCAAAAAATAATTACTCAAGTACTGATAACTGAAAAACTGATGTACTTGGTTATTAATTTTGTACTGTAATTTACTGCTGGACGATAAATATATACAGTAAAGTCTCGTTATATCGATATTCAAGGGAGTCCGAAAAAATATCGATATAACCGGGACTATCGATATATCCGACCCTGTTTGCATGTAATTTTCTCCGTGCGTGCATAGAAATAGTATCGATATAACCGAGACTATCGATATATCCGATATCGATATAACGAGACTTTACTGTATATTGCTTCTTGGATTGAAAATCAGGAATAAAGAGCTGAGCATGACTTGCCAACTGATGTTGCCCAGGTTCAAAGGAAAACCCAATTTCCCGAAATGTGACACTTCATCTTATGAAACGGGTTCTTATGCTGGTTTAATATTATATAGCAACATACTGTAGTCCTTTCTTAGGTTCCTTTCTTATTCACCCTAATGAATTTTATATTTTTATATTTTATATTTGTTTGTTTGGCTTGGGGGAGGTTTGGACCAGGTAATTTCACATAGCTTAATCAACTGTGGGTATGTGAAGTGCATTGAGACCCATTTATGATGAAGTTCTAACCAAGTCAACTTTACTAGATGTGGCTTAACATGTCTCGTGCATTTAAAACATGTATCTATCCATCTATTTGCTGGACTGCTTATTCTCACAATGGTTCAGGGTGTGCTGGAGCATTTTGTGGCAACATATTTTTCAATTAAAGTATAAATTGTTAATTTAATAGAACAATCAGAGGTGAAAATAGATAGCTTTTAGGATGAAATTTGAAACCATGGCAAAATCTAAAAAAATATATTTAATGTGTCCAATACGTAAAAAACAAAACAAAACAAAAACTTTTTAATTGGCTTACCATCATAGTGCATATTATAAGGTAGCATTGCAATGACACGTGAACATTCAATCTCATTGAGTTCCTCATGAAATAGTCCTCTGCACTTTTTCATGTTCTACCAATCTCTCTTTCATCAGAGCTGAATGTCTTCAAAAGTAAAATTAAAAACAAAACATTTCCTTTAAACAATGTATATAACACTAAGAGTTTATCCTTGAAACCAGATAAAAAAAACAACCGGGATGCATGGTTTAGATACAGCATATACATATACATGGAGTTTGTCACAAAAGTAAAACAATATCTTAAAGAATTGATCAACCAGTTGTGTTACAGTAAAAGAATAATACAGCATATTAGAGTAAATTCATGAGTAAAAACACAAACACACACACGCACACAAACACGTGTGCGCACACACACGGACACACATCCTTGGATTTGCAAAACGGTGGCAGCGGCCTTGGTGGATTTTTCAAGGCAGCCAAGTCAAACCCACTAAGTAGGCCCTTTTACTGGAGTTTGAGAGATACAATTATTTGAATTAGAATTAAAGTCAGTTTTAATTCTCCAGAAACACAAACACTGCCTGACAAACATTTAAGCATTTACACGTACAGTAAAGTCTCGTTATATCGGATATATCGATAGTCCGGTTATATCGATATTTTTTCTGACTCCCAAGAATATCGATATAACGAGACTTTACTGTATTTCAAAAGAACACAATTTCGCCTTGCTTACAAGAGTCGTTTTATGACGTCAGCTCAGCTCTTTGCTAATTGGTTCCTGCTAATTGGTTCAAAAAATATGGAATGATCACATCAAATGCCTAAAATAATCTCCATAACAAATAAACTTGGGGAAAAATGATGACAAAAATACATGAGCTTTTCTGCTACCCACATTGCTTTTCTGGTGAATAATGTTCAATTTGTGCTATTTGCGATATGCCGTTTTTGGAGGGGGGAGGCCAAGCGATGTCGTTGTTTGAAACATCACAGCAATTTGAAAGAATCCACTTAGAGCCCCAAATGTAATTTTGGCCCATATCAGCTTATTTGTGGATATTTGCAGCCAAAACCTGTCAGCAAATAGAAACTGCAATTCCCTGAGTAGCAAACAAAATGTAACAATACCAGTTGTGAAAATTTGGACACCATCAAAGTTGATGGAAAATGCAGCTTTTGTGGGTGGCGGGCGATTGAAGTTCTGGGCAGGTTTCAGCATATTTCTTGAAACTCAGAACAACTGTTAAAGCAACTGGTAAGTCATCAATTATTGGGTTTAAAAAGTGGTGACGTTTTGGAGATACACTCTGTTGAGAAAGAGCTAAATTGCATTGTTTTACTCAAGTTTTTGCCCCTTGACCAGAATTTCAATAGATAATGTGACAAAAAAGATACGCAGAAAAGTACTTTTTCCCAGAACCTTCCATGCAATTCTCACAATTCTTACCGCATTGCACTCGGGTCGTAGTGGCCCTTCCAGCTAGACGGTGAATTTTGACAGATTGCTATTTTCGGGAAATCGCATTGCTCACTGGATCACACCTTGGTAGACTACATTCTCAGGCATGACTTTCACATGTTCACCCGCAGCCAATATTTACACACGCACGCACATTCGCGCGCAACACACACACTTAGGTCCAATTTCACTGCAGCTCCTCATCACTATCATCCACTTGTTGAATAATGAGGTCAGCCCCGGAGTCTTCGGCCAACTCGTCGTCATCGGTTGCCATCCAGGACCTATTACTCTGCTCCTCCTCGCCGTCCACACCCAACAAGAGAGCCGGCTCCTCATTGCTTCCCTCTAGACTTTCCATGGGCATCGTATCGCGGCCCACTTCATGGACGCACAGAGGGCACATGCGGTAACGCCTTGTGCCCTCACACACAACTTGGCCGGAGTCTTCCGTCACCGGACACTTACACCTCCTGCACACCAGCTTCCTGGCTTGATGAATCTGACAAGGAGTAGCACAGATCACATACAGTCATCATTTGGTTTGGTCATCATTTACAAACTACATACAGTATAATACAGTAAAGTCTCGTTATATCGATATTCAAGGGAGTCCAAAAAAATATCGATATAACCGGGACTATCGATATATCCGACCCTGTTTGCATGTAATTTTCTCCGTGCGTGCATAGAAATAGTATCGATATAACCGGGACTATCGATATATCCGATATCGATATAACGAGACTTTACTGTATATGCAATGTTTGTTCAGACCAACAGCACTATGAGTATTCACCCATACACCTTTAGTATGCACCGAAATAGAGAACTGATTCCAAGTACTTTGGATATATAAAATGTTGCAAATGATGATTCGCAGTCCAGCACCAACTACAGTGATACAAACGCTTTAGCTAACAAACTTTTCGCCTTACGAACATTAAATTCGCGAGAAGTCTTGAAAGGCGCGAAGAAATCAACTAGTTCTTGGGAAACACACAGAGCGCCACAATGGCTGGCGGACTAGTTTTCGGCAGAGGAACACCAAACCACACGGCCGATCAGCGCCACCGTGGCTGCCGGACTACTTTTCCACACCCGTTTCTCTGAGTGCACTCAGTGCAAACGTGGTTTTTTTATGGAGTGGATACTACTTCAGCCGAAGAGGACACAAAACAAAATTACAGTCGAGCAGAAGAAGGAGATCATTGAGAAACACGAACGAGGTGTGCGTTTGTGTGACTTAGTGTCCCAGTACCAGTATGCTAAGTCGATCATTGCTACGTGTGGCTAAGGGTGTTTCTGTGTTGTCAAAGCAACGGTCTCAGGCAATAGAAGAGGTTGAAAAACTTCAGTCGATTTGGATTAACGAAAAGCAGCTCGCAGGGGACCGTGTTACTGAGGATATTATCACAGAGAAAGCATGGCAACTTCACTCGGATATCATCAAGAGGCAACTACATCAACAACCATCACAAAGGTAAATAAAGCGACTTTATTATACGGTAGTTTATATCTTTAATTACAATACAATAGCACATTTATTATACATGAAATACGGTATATTTTGTGTAGTTTTAAGACCTATTTAGTAGAAAATTATGATTTATGGGGCCCTGGAAATGGATTATTCTCATTTTTAATGATTTCCTATTGGAAATTAATGTTTGGAAGACACACTTTTCACCTTACAGACACTTTCTGGGAACCAATTAAGTTTGTAAGCTGAGGTATCACTGTATTGCCAAAGAGAACATACACAATGTCAGATTCATTTATTTATTTGTTTGTTTATTTTTCTTCTTTGAAGTATTTTTCACTGGAATCAGCAGCTCCATGAGAACCTGGTACTTTGAAATAAGACTGGTTCTGGCCCAATACCAACACTTCGTATCAGTATTCGCCCAACCTAAACTGAAATGTTGTTACACAACTGCCAACAATTAAAGTTTAGGATGAGTTTTTTTCCTTGAATGACACTTGTAGCATGCAGCGCGCATTGGACAATCTTCAGGTTGCAAAAAGTGTGGGAAATGCTCTTTTCTTTCCTCTCATAATTGTGCCCCAGTGTGCAAAGAAAATCTGCAAGTCTGCTGAGGAATTCCCATATCAGAGTTCTGACATCGCTTCTGCCAAACAACTTTGGCATCAACTAAAACAGACATGGAACTACTCATCCAACCTATTTGGATGAATAGACAATCCTTCCCACAGACCCAAAATCTCACTCATCGCAAGTCTTTCTAATTACATGTAGAAAAATAACCTATTTTAGCTGCAAAAGTGGAGTGGACTTCTTATTCGTGATAATGGTGAGGTTTGCAAATGGCCTTTTCAAATAAATAAATAAATAAATAAATAAATAAATAAATAAATCAACCTGAATTTAAGGCATACCGTCTCAAAGTGGCTGCGAAGGTGTTCCAGTCGAGTAAATCGCTTTGTGCAGGCCTGACACGGATACGGTCTCTCACCAGTGTGACAGCGCAAATGACGCTTTAGGTCTGCCTTCCTTTTCACCGTGTGCGTACAGAAAGGGCATTTGAAGCGCGTTGTGGCATTGGATTCTGGAAAGCCAGAGGAGAAGCCATTGGAATCAACATTTTTAACACAGTTATTTCAGTCTCATCTCTCCTCAAACGTCTTTGCTTACCATTGTCATTGAAGTTTGTGACAACACCCACAATTGGTGGGAGATTGGCGTAAAGTTCATCAGCCTTCTCCGTCTTTATTGTGCTGCCCTCCTGGATGTCTGGGTCTTCATGCTGGTTAGACTGGGTGCTGTTGGTAGCCTTCCGCTTATTTGCACCTTTGGCACGTCTCCGTTCTGACACCGGCAAAGTATACAAAGGGTCCTGGGGGTCTTCGAAGTCTGTGTTGAACTCATTGGCAGGACTACTTGGCTCAGTCTTCAAGGCTGAACCTGAAATGTCCTGCTGCGAATCTTTCCCCAGGTAACTCGACTGGGATCTGGAGCTGTCCCTGGTCCAAAGTGCAGGTGGCGGACTGTCAGTACGTGTTTCTGGAGGCTGCTGCTGTTGCTGCTGATGATGTTGCTGCTCTCCAGTCTCCTCACCAGCCCCACTGGTAAAGCTGCAGGTTTCAGAGAAGCTGTGACCACGATCGCTGTCTTCATCTTTCACGCTGATGTCCAAAGAGGATTTGATGAAGTTCTTGCAGTAATTGATGACATTGTTCATCTGCAGGTAACTGGCTGCAGACATCACCTCAATCACATTTTGACCAGAGAGGTCCAAGTGACCCGAATAGATGAAATCCAGGATGACTGTGAAGATCTCAGGGCTGAAGGAGTCAAAGGTGGCATTAGCAGATTCTGACATGCCATCGAGGCCCTGGGTCAGAAGCATGCGGAAGTAGCCGCTGCTGGCGCACAGAACATTGCGGTGGGCCCTGAAGATGTGGCCCTCTACTTGCACGTTGAAGTCACAAAACAGCTCTTGACATCTCTGTTGGTTGAGCTGCTTTAGAAGGTTGGTTTGGTGAGCCACTGTGATGTCGGCCGTGTTGAACCATCGCTGAGGTTGCCTGCAGGATGGAACAATGACAGTTTCAAAATCATCACTTACAGTAGCATCACTTACACGAGCCAATGCGCATGTAAACACACATTATTTGCAGTCAACTGCATCAACAGGCATCGTATCATACGTGAAACGTAAATTTCTCCACGGCGAGACTAATAAATGCAAATCCATATCCAAATCGCGTCTCGTGGCAATCATGTTCATCTTAAACTTAGTTTCATCTCCATGACTTAATGAAGAGAGATAAAACAAGAGCTGCATAAAACAATCAGCCAGAACGATCAGGGTTTTACAGACAGTTTCATTGCATAACTTTACACTAAGGATGATGCTACAGGAGGAAAGAGAATCATATATTGAACATTCTGAGCGTTGTACAAATTTAATTCAGAACTCCCAATTCGCTGTGGTTGACAATAGTGGCATAAATGTTTAAGGATGCTATTCACATAGCCGTAATTGGGCAGCATGTTTCACCTTTTCCCCTTCTTTTCACCAAAATCTGTAAAGGCCTGATCATTAGATGTCGCTAAAAGATTATGCTTCATGGTTATCCTGTGGTGTATATGGTGTTAAGGGTGATTTTTTTCCTTCAGCAGTATGTGCCAAAAATAGTCAGGGTTCACCATTTTAAATGTTAAACCTGTTCAATATTTACGATCACAGATCCTGACATGTGTAGTCAAGTCCAAGGTCGACTGAGGCACAGACATTAACTGATTTTTAAATCAACAACTCTACAAAGTGCCAATCGATGCTCAGGATCATGATCTGAAAACAGTACTGGCAATGCGTCTGTGTAAGCTCTCAGTCGTACAGGAGTGGTCCATCGATGAGAAGGTTTCTTCAGCCGTCATCTGTACAAACTTTGTACAGATGACGGCTGAAGAAACCTTCTCATCGAAGTACTGGCAATGATTCTCACGTTTTTGTCTTTTATTTTATTATTTGCTGGAGTGCACGACTTCCCCTTATAGTGTACACTGTACAGTATACTGTACCAGCCTTCCCAATGCTGCTGTCTGCACTAATACGACACTGAAGACGCTCCGCCTACTCGATGACACTATGGACTTCCATTGGCTAAATCATCCCTCAATCAAACTCTTTCATCTAAAGGGCTACACCCGACACCAGTCGGGGAGCTTCGGGTGACAAATCCCAGTAATCACCCTTAATGGAGGATCGTCGCATGGCGAATATGTGGTGTTACAAACACACGCGACAACCGGGAGGCGGAATTAAACACCGCGGATACCCACGAATCTAAACACACTTAACCATATTCATACCCTTTATTTTTTCAACACTAACCTAGTTTCCCCATCCTCGTGTCGACTACGACACACATTCATTTAATTATTCGATCCATCTTAACTGGCTCGGTTCGCAATGCCCGCTTGAACCCACCCGCTAATATTATACCACTGTGCCCCAAACATTTAATATAGGAATGTAATATGAGCAAACACGTGAAATTAGAGCAAATTCAGGCGCGTGCGGCTGCAAAGCGTCGTAAGAGTGCAATAGTCCTGCGAGGGTAAAGCGGGCAGCGGCTCACCAGAGCAGCCCACTGTGTCCTGGAGCGACGCCCACTTCAGGCTCCGACCAGCACACAATGGAAAATAAAGCCCCGAACACAAACTACCGTCGGCTTCGATTTGTATATAATTATATAGGTGCGAAATCCAACTCAGGGTTATACGTTACAAACGCCCGTTTTATTTAAGTGGAACCCCCGCCCCTTCCCACCCCCCCCACACACTTCTTGCCGGAGGTCCGGAGCACAGCGAAGAGCGGGGACGATTTGCCTCGCTTACCCGAGCGCAAGGACTCTCTCCCGGCGCGCGCATTCGAGAGAACCCGATAACGCCCCTCGTCATGGTACCCGTGATAAAACCCATCGATACTCACTGGTGGTTAGATTCACCCGACGCCCGATAGAGCTTGTTCTCTCCCTCGTCGGTCACAAGATCCATTTCTGGCTTCCCTATAGGCTTTTCTTAGGCCTTTTTCTCTCGACCAGGGTCCACAGTCAGCCACTTCCTGCTCAGCCCTAAAGACCGAAACCCGGCGAGAGAGACAGGAGAGCTGTGCTGACGTGGGTGTTTTATTAACTGGGTGCCCGAGGGTTCAAAGAACCATTTAAAGACCCAGCGTCAAGCTAAACGCAAGCTTTTGCCTACACAATGTCGCATTTGGGTTTACAATTTAAATCCAAGAGGCAAAATAGTAAACCTCCCAACTATGCCGTAGTGACCCGTAAAAGTCCAAGGGTTGATATTCGGCAGAGAAAGGTCTCACATCCTTTTCATTTTGGCAGGCAATGTTTCTCTTTTTACAGTGTTCATTTGAGGTGCCTTGTAAACGACAAAAGTATGCGAGGCATGGGTCTTTCATCGAATGAGTGTTGCTTCCAGAAGAACACAGAAAAAGAAAATAAACAATTAGGAGGCAACAGATGGATAAAATGTGTATTTCCCAACAATAAAAGTGATGGGATTCCATCAGTTTGCAAATACAGCAGTACACTCTTCACATTCCCTCACCCATGTATTTCATTATTATGTAGCATTAAATTATATCTTTTGATTTCTTAACTGGAAACATTTTCAATTAGCTCAAAGTGTGGAATTCAGTTTAAATAGCTATTTCAGTTTTTACATGATTGAATTCCCTTTTCAAAATGTTGTTGTTATTGTCGTATTATTAAGCATAACGTATTCATATTACCCTCAATTATGAAAAAATGTGCTTTGGCCCCTTCATAGAGTATACATTCAAAAACAAAACTGGAACGATGTCAACAAGCTCCCTCTTTGGAATACCCGGTGGGGTTCATGGACTGCCAGCGCCAAACATCCTCACCTACATGCAAATGAATTGTCACATCAGCTTCATGTATGATATTTTTGGCTCTTTTTTTCAAGAAGGTAGTTGTGGGGAAAATTTACACATTCTCTCCAATGCAAATTCAGACTTCCAGGCGAGCTCCTTGTCAGCCAGGGCTGGATCAGCATAACAGCATGCGGCATCTCCTTCTCGACGAGGGGCAATCTTGTAGGAAATCTAGAGATAAGATGCCACCCTCAATTCACACAATATTGCCGTGTTACTGTTCAAAGTGTAATTGACTTGATCCATGTGACTCACTTCCTTCCCGGATACCTTCTTCATCGCATTTACCATCTGGAGCACAGAGTAACCTACTCCTGTTCCGAGGTTGTAAACCTGTGGACCCCCCCAAAAAAACTTTCATTGTGTCAATGTTATGTTTAACAACCTTCAACCTCACCACATTGCCACAAAACGTGGCATTGTTATTGCATAGTAGAGCCTGCTACTATGCATCACAGGCACAGGTTGTTGAACAGATTATCTTTAAAATATAAATTCACGTAACATTTTTTTGGGAGAACAATTGAATCAAATTTCATCATTTCCATCACCTGAGCTGGAGACATTTCAAGGAACGGTTATGTAGAGTCTGTGTCAAAACACTCACTTACAGCAAGATAAGAATCAATTTGTTACCTTGCACCCACAGTTGTCCTTCAGCTTCTTCAGCGCGGCTATGTGTCCCTTTGATAAATCGACAACATGAATATAATCTCGCACACCTTGAATGAGAAAACACATGAGATGTAAGAGTGACAACATATTTCTTCCAGGGCGGGTAAACATAAGCAGATACTTGAGGACAAATCCGAGTTTCTCCCTCTTTCCTATCAAAGTTATGCCAAGTTGTGAAAAAAAATGTAACCATAACTGATTATCCCCGTGTGGTTTGGATAAAGAGGTTTTTTTTTTGGCTCAGAAAACAGCCAAGGCCAAAAATTGTGAAAGTTAAACCAGTTCCATATTAGCAATATAGTAAAATATAAAAATGGACAGTTGACACCAAGTTTTGGACTGCATAAACATTCAATGCAGCGTAAGAAACCTAAGACTCTCTTCTTTCATCAGGAAAAAAAGAGTGAATTTGTAAGTCATATGGGTCTTGAGTTATCGGAGCTTGAAATGGGGTCGGCCGTACAAAAGACAAATTCTGCCCCCTCGTGAGCCGGAAAACATTGCCAGAGGTCTGACCCGCGCTTTATCTGCACCCCCCTGCAAGAAAAATCTAAACCCGAACAAATTCGGGAATGGCGCTCCATGTCATGCTTTTCAATTCCCGAATAAATTCAGGAATAGCAATGAATGAGTTAAAAAACATTAATGTTGTTAAAATTTGATATGCATGTAATCCAACTTATACTAGTCTCTGAAACTCATGACAAAAAGTTACCGGACACCAGGGCAGACAACTCTGAAAAGTTGCCTGCCCGGCCATAAAGTTGCCTGCCCCATTTTTCACAATTTGAAACACAATAAGACAAGTAATCGCAAAAAAAAATGTTGCAAAGTATTAAGGATTTTTTTGTCAATTAAGGATGTACCTACCATGAATGCTCCCTTGCTTAATTTATGGTAAATATCCCTTGCTGGAGATTTTGCTCCAGCTGTCATTTATCCATACACTGTTCGTCATGTTGCACAATGTAGTTTGTGTTGCGTCGTCTGCTACAAGCCACATGAACTCCTTTTTACACGATGCTTTTAATAAAAATAATATTCATTTCTAAGCGCCTTTCAAAACACTTTACAGTCACGAGATAATGTATGTTTACGTTTTGTAGCGTCATGTTAGCTTCTTTCGAATCTTTCTTCTAGGGCTGAGGTACTGTGCATCTACTTTGGAAAATTGCAAATATAATAATAAATATGCAAATGCACGACCCTTGTAACGCTCAAGAAAGTCCGGAAGCACAAAACAGGCTTCTGATTGGCTGCCGTGCCAAGTATGCAAATTGACAAACGAACCGAAATTCCGAAATTTCCAAACCGAACGAAAGTTTCGAAATCGGAATAATTTATTCACTTTTCAAAATCTTCGTTCAAACGTTTGCTTTATTCAATAAAGCAAACATTTGAACAAAGATTTTTGCTTTATTCAATAAAGCAAACGTTTGATTTGAAAAAAAAACAAACAACTTTTGTTTTTTTTTTTTGTCTTGAAGTTTTCGGGCACCCGGGCGGGTATCGGGTGGCCACGTTTTGTAAGTTCTACGCCCGACGTAAAAGTTGTACGCCCCGGGCGTCCGGGCAGACATTATTTCATACACTGCTTATACCAGGTAAAATATTTGCTATTTGATACCTGTTCCATCCAGTGTGTCATAGTCATTTCCAAAGACACTGAGGCACTCCCTTCTCCCAACAGCAACCTATTATGAAGACAAGATGTTCTGCATCATCATAATCAGCATCTGGAACTAAACTGCAAATCAAATCATTCGTGTACCTGGGCGATGTATGGTAGCAAATTGTTGGGGATACCCTGAGGGTCCTCTCCAATTAGCCCAGAGGAATGAGCACCGATGGGGTTGAAATACCGCAGCAATATCGAATTCCACCTCTGCTCATGTAGTACACACAACATCACCATCAGAAAAACTCTGTTCTTCAATATCTGTGCCGCTCCACCTCTAGCTCAGCACCTTGTCTGCCTTGCAGTGGTCCTTGATCATCTCCTCAATGAAGTACTTGGTCCTGCCATAAGGGTTGGTACAGTTGCCGACAGGGTGGTGTTCGTTGATGGGCAAAAGCTTAGGGTCTCCGTACACAGTGGCCGAGCTGCTGAACACCAGATTGTACACCCCGTGTTCTTGCATAACCTGCAGTGTATACGGTTGCATACCATTATGGTACATAGGCAGCACTACAGTCTTGGAGGGGAGACAGTTAAACAAGCCACAAACAAGGCTAAGATAATATTCACATGTCCTCTAAAACCAAAGATCAAGCACATTCACGTGTGTGAAACTGACCTCAATTAGGTTCATGGAGGAGGTAAGGTTGACCTTGTAGTAACGTAATGGCTGCTGCACAGACTCTCCAACAGCCTTCAGGCCAGCAAAGTGTATCACTGCGCTGAACGAATGCTGTGACATACATGACATTTCAAACATTCATGCCAAATTGTCTCCAGAGTTTACAGGGAGGCACAGGGACTTGAGAAACAAGTTATATAGTTCTGATTATAAAAGCAAATGACAGGTGAAAACGGGTTGCGTAACAATGGAAGCTAATAAAAATGTTGAGTGTGTGAAGCTTAGATGTAAAGGAAACACTGTCGTGTTGTGCATAAATGAAGCATTTCATATCTACACTAAAAGGACATGAACAGAGAATTTAACATTTTATTTTCAAAATGTTCAAAAATAGATATTACATTTGTTACTCTTTAATGGGAGACTGACTGTCTCACACTTGGAATGTGTATGAAGCTCACTTTTTGGCTCAGAGCAAAGGAGCACCCTGAACTGATTGACAGCTAATTGCAGAGCACAGATAGAAAACCAACAATTGACACTCAACCCCTGTGGTCAGTGAAGAGTTATAAATTATCCTGACATTCATGTTTTTGGCATGTGCACAAAAGCAACTGGAAAAAAACATGACACATCAGCCAAGATTTAAACCCCAAATGTGGTTTATCAACGCAGTCGCAATTAATAATGCATGTTTGTAATGAAGAGTATCCCAAGGTGTACTATTCATATACTTGTATGAAGCCTATTTGATTGATGCACTTACCTTTTTGAAGACTTTTTCCAGGGCAGCTCTGTCCAGAAGGTCGAGTTCGTGAAACTCAATGCTGGTGTTCAGAAGCTTCTCGACTCTACGTAAACACTCCGGCATGCTACCTTCTCCTTCATCCATAACACATGCATGCATTGTGAACAGATAAAAAATAATAGTTGGCTAAACTACACACTCCCACACACGGATGCACGCACACATCGGTTTACCTTTAACAGAATTGCTGAAATTATCAACGACGATGGGCTGGTAGCCAGCTTCGATTAGCTCCACTACACAGTGACTCCCAACATAGCCTGCACCGCCTGTGACTAGCACCTTCTCCGTCATTCTCTGCATGTCAAATACAGTATGTAGAATAGTTAGCACTGCAGTTTGCCAATGTTTCAACTTGTTTTGTATTCTTATTTTTGGTCTGAATCCCCTTCACAAAAATCTATGGGAAGTGCATAGAAACTTTGTAACTGTGTAAAGAATATCATCGAGGACATGGACAGAACTGGTCTGTCGAAACTTAGACACGCCCCTGCGTGACAGGGACCATAGTGACTAGGCTTCACATTTGTGGGGAATCTTGTCCTTTTTTGCAGCATGCTTAGTTTGTTCGGTTCTGAGACAAGGAGAGGGTTAAAGGCTGGTCTATTCATTCACCACCTCGAAGGTGTGCGTGAAGTAAGGCGAAATAAAAACTCGTTTCATTAAAAGGATTAAGAAAAGATGACTTGTCATCGCTCCCATGGGAGTACCGCATGACTACGAAAAAAAAAAAAAACGTAGCCACCCAACTGCTCCCTGGATCTGGTCTCCCCGTCCCTCATCTTGAGCACGTTGTCGGTGTCGCCATTTTCTGATGCTTTACTGGTATCATCTCGTCTGTACTTGTCCTGACGCCTGCACATGGCGTCTTTGTGTGTCTTGCTTTTGCAATGACTGCACCATGTCTTCTGTCGACATTCTCTTGCTTAGTGGCCTTTGATCCCACACTTGAAAACACACTATGCTTGTGTCATCACTGCGCTGGTCACGGGTGCCGATTTTGGTGGTGTGTCGTCCACTCCGGCCATGTGTCTTCATCACACTGTGAGCGCGGTGTACAGATTTATTATCCGTGGTTTTCCTTTCCCGGCATAATATTCCCTCAATATCTTCAAAGACTTTCTTCCATCATCAGGCGCATCTGTCATTATTAGTGAGAGGCTCTTGTCATCAAGCATATTTATCAATTCGGCATATGCATCGGCATTTTTCTCTGCATCTGTTGCCATTTCGGAAATCGTCGCCCGCTCGCTTAGCACGGTCTTCTTCTTCTTCTTTCTTCTTTTCCTTTCGGCTTTTCCCCTCAGGGGTCGCCACAGCGAATCAATGTCCTCCATCTATCCCGGTTTTGTGAATCCTCTTCTCTCACACCAGCTACCTTCATGTCCTCTTTGACCACATCCATAAACCTCCTCTTCGGTCTTCCTCTCAGTCTCCTGCCTGGCAGTTCAAGACTCAGCATCCTTCTCCCGATATAGTCACTCTCTCTCCTCTGGACATGTCCAAACCATCTCAGTCTGGCCTCTCTGACTTTCTCTCCAAAGCCTCTAATATGAGTTGTCCCTCTAATGTACTCATTCCTGATCCTATCCAACCTGGTCACTCCCAAAGAAAACCTCAACATCTTCAGCTCTGCTGCCTCCAGCTCTGCTTCCTGTCTTTTCTTCAGTGGCACTGTCTCCAGACCAAACATCATGGCTTCTTCAGTCCCAATAAATGAAAATTTCCTGAGCATTTTTGTTTCCCATATCTCGTACTTGGCTTCATCTCCGTCGAATGCCAGTCGAAGGTGCCTGCTTGCCCTTCCTTGATCCATCTTGACCGCTGTTTTAGCCGGTGAGCGATAGCCTCGTTTGCTCACCGCTCTTTCAAGTCTGGATACACTTCTGGCTTCACTTTATCTCCCAAACGTCTCCTGGGCCCATAACCTGTTGAGATCTTTGGCGCGTTCACGATGCATTTGGGAGAATAAAGAGTCGAAATGGTCCTTCTTGTATAGATCATAGAAGTAGGATATTTATTTGCCGGAGCACAGAGAGCAGCCGCTGCGCTCATCGTCGTACGAGAAGTCACTCACATACACATATACAGTGAGACCTTAACTTACAAACACCTCAACTTACAAACTGTTTGTCTTACAAACGTCAAATTTATGAAAATTAAACCTTTTAATAAGCACTATTTTCATAATACACACCACGGCTGGCGGAGTGATCTTCGGCGGAAGCACATGACCGAACAGCACCAGTGGTTAAGTTACCAACAGTCCTTATGGAAGGTGACACTGCTTCCATAAGCCATCAACGACCATCAAAAAGGTAAATAAAACTTTATTTTACAGCACAGTTTATTTCTTTAATTACAGTCGTCATGTAATGCGCCTCTCTTTCCAAACAACAATTCCCTTTGACCTTCAACCTCCAACGCCATTCCATCAAGCCATAAATGACCATCACAAATGTAAATAATGTGACTTTGTGATACAATGCAGTGTATTTCTTTCATTACAATACAATAGCACATTTATTATACATAGAATAAGGTATGTTGTGTGTAGTTTTAAGGCTTATTTAGTTGAAAAGTATATTTTATGGAAACCCGGGAACGGATTATTCCCATTTTAATGGTTTCCTGTTGGAATTTTTTTTAGATACACACTTTTCACCTTACACACTCTGTCTGGGAACCAATTAAGTTTGTAAGTTGAGGTTAAAGAGTTTGATGGTTCTCTTTATTTGTAAGTAGGTTCGTTGTCAGATCTCCCAGGCAGGTGACGCGCAGAGCTTGATCGCGGCGTGGAGTCGAGCAAGTCGTGCCGTGATATCCGTCCGACGCCCGGCTTAAGCCGGGCGTGAGTCCGAGATGAGTCGGAGATTATTCTGCCCCGTGGTTCGCCCAATCTCTCTGTCCCGCGACAGCTTCTTTTATACAATTTGCAAGCGTGTGCTATGCGTCAGGGTGATACGCACATCAAGGAGATCAAGGAATTGAAAGACATGAAAGTGTTGAAAGGCGCACTTCAAAATCATACACTCGTGTGACGCAACAAGGTCTCACTGTACACAGGCGTGTCGCGTTTTGGCACACATTTCACAAAATGAGGATACAATCTTCTGAATCCACTGTTATTACATAGTCAAATCTTATTTTATATGCAGTACGCGTCACTATAGTTAACTTATACTCACTAAATAAATACTATAAGCAATAAAATCTGACAAATTACATGCAAATTTAAAAGATGGCTGCAAACGTCAGTTACAACGACAAAAACGTGTATTTATGGCTGTTTTAGAGTGGAATTACTCACTTCGATTACTTTCCAGTGGTCGTGAAACGATAAAAAGCTGCAAAAAGGACGGTACCTGTAGACAACGGCGCCTTCCCTGCAGAAATCCACTTCCTTTTCATACGGCTACCAGAATGAAAATTATCATTGAATCGTGACTTCCTACACGAGTAGCTTCAAAGTAAAATATAAGGAAACTGAAAATCACCAGACAATGAAAATGAACCCCTTTAATAATTAAATAAATATTTAAAATTAAAAGTTTTATGTTTATAATGCTAGACACTCTTGATAGTACCGGCACCTAATTTATATATATTATGATATGAGTTGTATTTTGAAAGGCACAGCGTCAACTCTTGAGTTTTTTTCACTGTAAAAAATTGACACTGACTTCAGCTCTTCTGGAGACGAAGCCCAACCCGTACCTTGTCACACAGAAGAATGATTGTCAACCAGACTACCTGTGAGAGTGTGACATGGTAGCGGGCAGGAAAAGTGCCACGTTTCACGAGTCCCACGCACGTCACCATTCCTGAGATAAACACTCTTAATCACATATACACTTACACATTTACACAACATATACACATACACATACTCATACTCATACTCATACTCATACTCATACTCATACTCATACTCATACTCATACTCATACTCATACTCATACTCATACTCATACTCATACACATACACATACACTTACACATACACATACACATACACATACATACACATACACATACACACATAATAATACTGGTGTGGCCTGTACTACTGGAGATAAATTCCTTGTGTCGTCTATATACTTGGCTATTAAAAGATGATTCAGATTTATATTCCGATAGTTATGGCGACTGACATTGTTAGTGGTGTGGGGTCATTATACTGGCCAATCATGGAAACTAATAATCTATTTTAATTTTAGCATTCTAAGTAAGCAGCTTTCTCATCAATGTCCTTGCAATGAACAAAAAAATGCACATTACCTCCAATATGGGCCATAAATGAAAGTCTGATCAAACACTGTAAAATCACTTTTCCCGGCTTTTCCCTTGACGGGGTCGCCACAGCAAATCAGTGTCCTCCATCTTTAGAGGTTTGATCCGCATGTTTGTTTTGGCCAAGCTTTTACGTCGGATGCCCTTCCTGACCATACCCTCTGTATTTATTTTGGCTTGGGACCGGCACAAGAAGACATATGTCCCTTTGTGGCTACAGAACAAGCAACTGACATCAGAAAAACGTTTTATAGCATCTAAAATACCCAAAACATGCAGTATGATATTTTTAGTCAAAGGCAAAACACCAATAAAAATGACTTAAAGTGTCCAAAATCTGCCAAAAAATGAACCCGGAAGTGGCCAGTTTCAGAAGGATCAGATCGGGTTGGACTTTTTTTTCTGAATAAATAAAGTCAGCCTTTTGTATAGACATAGATACATAGATAGACAGATAGAGTACTTTTTTACAGAACTGCAACTTTGTACCTTGTAATGTATCAGAAAACTGCTGCGTGATGTCTGACGTGCTACTGCTACGTAGGAGCGGGCTATCGCCTCCCCCTAATTTTTCACATTCTGAGAGCTGACATTCCTCCACATCAGAAGCTTTTTGCCGCACAATGCTGCGGGCCTTCTCCACATCAGGAGCCCCTGACGTTGTGGCAGAACGAATCCTCATTGGTTCCTGAACTCCTGTCCCAGCCAAATTTCCTTGGTTCCTCCAACTTAGTGAGAAGGAACGTGCCACTGCAGCTGCTTTCTACAAGATATATATTTTAGCTTGTTTCTTGAGCAAGGCAAGACGACTTGGCGTGACGTCACGAACTGGGGGCGGGACTTTCTGAAAATCCCAAGTTTCGAGCTGATTTGTGGCAGTTTTTGGAGACTTAAAAGGGCAACCGACGTCATTTTTTTGTTTTTTTTTTTAACTGACATCAGAAAAACGTTTTATAGCATCTAAAATACCCAAAACACGCAGTATGATATTTTTATTCAAATGCAAAACACCAATAAACTTGAGCTGCGA
Source organism: Hippocampus bargibanti (assembly GCF_051943395.1). Classification (NCBI taxonomy): domain Eukaryota; kingdom Metazoa; phylum Chordata; class Actinopteri; order Syngnathiformes; family Syngnathidae; genus Hippocampus; species Hippocampus bargibanti. Next base: position 15,816,140 of record NC_142742.1, on the reverse strand, counting down.
ATTGGGCATTTTCAGAAAGTCCCGCCCCCAGTTCGTGATGTCACGCCAAGACGTCTTGCATTACTGGAGAATAAAAACAACGGCTTCAGATTCGGATAATATGCTTTCTTGTTACACTTCCAGTTATGAATATGATTCAAATAGTTCTGAAGAGGAAAGCATACATGTTTGCAATCGATTAAAGAATGTATCCCGGTATCCCGTGTTATTTTGAGGCAAACGGGCGGGGGGGAATGTCTCACCCAAAAAGATGCAGTAAAATGGTCACAGAGCTGTGAGGAATGAATCAGCCCGTTTCCACAGGCTGATAAATTCTTCAATGGAGCTTTGACTCCCTCTGCTGGCGGCTTTTGGATGTAAAATAAGGTTTTCAAAAAAACAGTACAGCAAAATACATTGACGTGATGGAAGGACCGCTACAATGCGTCTTTTTTTATGGTGAACGGTGGTCCTTTTCTGATGTCACGTGAGGACTCGTCACCAACTCAAAAACAAAACTTCCTGAATGTTCTGAAAAACGTAAAATATAGCTATATGCGGTGGAATCTTATTAAAATGTGTGAGAGAAGTCATTTGAAGCCATTTTACAAATTATGGACACAACTTGTCCGGAAACGTCGGTTGTCCTTTAAAGGTATCAAGAGATCAGGGCTTTTTAAAATGGTTACCAGTGACGTGCACTCAGGGGAGGCAGGTGAGGCCGTGCCTCACCTGTCATCATGGAAATATCAAATGAAAAAATAAATTAAAGTTATATTTATTTAGTGATTTGTACTTTAAAGTTCTTTTCCATTTAACTTCACCATTTTTTGATTTTTTTTCAAAATCGCTGATTTTTCACATTTACCGTTCAAATACTGAGTAGAGGCTGAGCCTTACCATGGATTGCGCAATGGTTATGCTCACTGTGCTGGCTTGCTCTGCAGTGAGACCGCATTGCTGTCCCTCTGCATATCGCTATTAAAGTGTTCAAACACTTTTAGTCTATGAACTAAATTTCTACAGTTTAGCTGGTTTATATAATGTAGAGTCTCTTTACATTATAAACACTGTACTAGAGTGTTTATTTTATTTTATTTTATTTTATTTTTTATCAAAACTGATGATAGAGATTCTTCTTGCGCCTCCTCGGCTGCTGAATAATAGAATTAGTGACAGCAAGCTCCAGTAAACAGTTAGCAAGTAAAGTGCAACCATCCAGTCATTTTTTTCATGTTGCTTGGCCTTATTTTCAGAATGGATGATTACATATCTAAATTGAAAGAAATAGAGAGACTTAAAACTGAATAAAGATAAGCAAGGCTTCTAAAAAGAATGTATAGTTGCCTTTCTTCAGAAAGAGCGGCGCATGGACTTCATTTATAAGTAAAGGTAACATGATGCTAACGTTTTTTTTAATTATTTTTTTTCTATGCTACAGTTTATATAAAGAATGCTGACATGACATTTTAAACAAACATGTTAACTGTTGCCAATCAAATGGTAAATAAGCTACTTTGTAGAGTTCATATGTTTGTAAATCTGAATGTGATGACGTCAGTGCCTTACCAGCCATGAACCTCACCGCACGTCACTGATGGTTACCCATGGGAAACCATTCCTTGTCATTTGTGCCATGGGGTATTATGCAATAAGAATGTATGATGTGTGCTGTCGATCGTATGGATGAGTAATCATGTAGTCCTCTTCCATACCCGCAGGGAGCATAGGCAGCTAGGTAATTAATTTACGCTTCGAGACAAGTGAAGTTTCCGACGGAGGAGGAGAGGGGGACAATAGAATGATAGGTACCTTTAATTTAGATTTACGTTCACTAGAGATGCAACATACCTCAAACACCAAAGTTTGACACTTGTGGACCGATGCGTTTAATAATAATAATAATACATTTTTATTTCTAAGCACCTTTAAAAACTCTCAAGAACACTTTACAGTCACACGATAAGAAAATTTGTAATAGTTTAACATTTCTTCTTAATATTTCTGGTTAAGGAAGACAGAAGGAGGACTTCTGACTTAAAAAAATTGTTACTGAAAGTCCATCCCCCTTTTCACTGCAACTGTTTTACAAAGATTGTATTACTTGATTAATTGTATCAATGTTAGGAATTTCACCGTTTCGTTTTTTTCAATTGCTTGTGATTATTTTCTTTTTTGCAACCCATTTAGTCTGAGCATGTCTTTTAAATAATAATTACAAATGCGCATTTTCTGGTTGCTTTGAATAAAAAAAAAACATCTGCATCCAGATATTATAGATTATTCTACCAAGTACTGCATCATGACCAGACGGTTAGTCGAGTGGTTGGCATGCTGGCTTCACATTGCAGAGGTCGTGCGTTCAAGACGCGGTCTGGCCTTACTGTGTGGAGTTTGCATGTTTGCTTCGGGCCTGTTGGGTATTCTCCGGGTGCTTTGGTTTCCTCCCACATTCCCAAAATAAACATGCATGGCAGGCTGGTTGGACACTCTAAATTGTCTGTTGGTGTGAGAGCGAATGGTTCTTGTCTCTGTGTGCACTGCGATCGGCTGGCAACCAGCACCCCCCAACGACCCTAATGAGGATGATGCGGTCTCAGAAATGGCTGAAACTCTGGTGAATGAGCTTCCATAAACTGAGTAATGTGTGGTTGTAATTTGAAATAAATAGCTTTTTAATCAAAGCAACAATTTTCATGGGTACGCATCTTTTTGGGTAACCCTGTATGCCATTCACAAGGCCTATGCCTATACCTTGTGAATGACTGGAAACCAGTTCAGGATGTATTGTACTTGTCGCCCATGAATCAGTGGAGACAGGCTCTAGCACCCCAAACGACCCTTTTCTGGATAAGGTGTGTTGAAAATGCACGGATGGTTAGATCGTGACAGGCAGAACAATTGCGTGATCTTCCACTAGATGGCAGAAAATAAAATTAACCAGCGTATCCATTTCCGCATAACCAGATTTCACACAGATATTTCTTTTGTGGCATTTTTATTTGGTGAAGCAAATAGTAAATATTTGTCTTGACTCAGTCGAGGTTGGGAAAAATAGTGCAGACGACAGGAGACAATGGGAAAGAAAATAGATATTGATCTTTAAATTAAAAGTTTATTGAACTTTCCATTGCACCGTGGGACCACCTTTGACTCTTATTGCTGGTATATTGACTCCACCCTTAAATAACAATGTGTGTTAATTGGATGGGGTCACATTTAAAAGCAGACGGTGCTTCGATTCACTGATGGGGGAGAGAGGAAGAAGGTAATGGAAAGAACAAGCGAGGATGTGCCCATCCGCATGTCCGTCTTTGATTCTCTTCATCTCCCTCCAGCAGAGTGCCAGATAATCCTTCCCTCACCAGCACCCCCAACTCCCACCAGGACGAAGCAGCCCCCACTGAAAAGGAGGCCGCATTAACGGCAAGAACTTTCCTTGTCTGTTAGTCAAAGCTGATTGGAGATTATGGGCCTGCGGCGACACCGCAGCTCTCCAATTTATCTCAAATCTTTTGCAAACCCTTTTTTCTCTCCGTCATTCTTAATCCAGACTCTGAAACATTACAATGTCAACCTCTTTCACTTGCTGCTGCCCTTATGCCTTTTTCACCGCTCCTTCCGAGACTTAATGACATGAAAGATGAATCAAAGGCAGAGGAGATGGTTGGGGGCGAGAGGGTGGGGGGGGGGGGGGGGGTAGATGCCTCCCCTTCCACAATGATGTCATGGGGGCATTTGTCCTATTGGTGTGGAGGCTTCCCTTCCTCTGCTAATTACCTTGTACAAACTCCAATCTGATACGGCGGATATGAGGCCCAAACACAATTATTGTGGGCTAACAAAGAGATATTGAGATTCAGGGAAAGGAAGCGAGGCCACAAGTAAGATGGTATGGCTAGCAAGTGCGCACACACACACACACACACACACACACACACACACACACACACACACACACACACACACACACACACACACACACACACACACGCGCGCGCGCGCGCGCGCGCTCGCGCACACGCACACACACGCACGCACACACACACACAGACGCGCGCGCGCACACGCATACGCACACGCCCCCCCCACACACATCAATACAACCACTTGTCCTTCTCCTCCATTCCCTCAGATAGGCTAATGTTATTACTGTGGTAATTATGCTCATTAGTGCCAGCAGCTGTAGAGTGCCCACTGCTTGCTGTTCAAACCCCACCCCGACCATTTCTGCTGTGTTTTGTTTCCTGTTTTTGCACTCTTTACATGTCATTTTGAGACACTCTTGGTTGCATCTATCTATCTATCTATCTATCTATCTATCTATCTATCTATCTATCTATCTATCTATCTATCTATCTATCTATCTATCTATCTATCTATCTATCTATCTATCTATCTATCTATCTATCTATCTATCTATCTATCTATCTCTCTCTCTCTCTCTCTCTCTCTCTCTCTCTCTCTCCATCCATCCATCCATCCATCCATCCATCCATCCATCCATCCATCCATCCATCCATCCATCCATCCATCCATCCATCCATCCATCCATCCATCTCGTTTGTATTTTCTCTCCTTGTTGAACACGAGATGGCGCTGTACAGTCGAACAACTGCCTAACGCGGTGATTTTTTTCTTTACCCATCACGACCCCTCTACCACCACCGTCCCCTTTTTACCCTCTCATCTGTGCTCTTGTTTCCACTCGTCTCATACGTAGTTGGGATTGTCCCCCCAGGACTCCACCCGCACCCTTAAAATAAAATCCTCTGATGGAATCAATATAATGAGAGAATTGTGGTATAAGTAAAACAGTCTGTCAGTAAAAATTCAAAATAAAAATTAAGCGGTAAACACTCAATCATAATAAATTTTACACAAAATTGTAGACAAATTACAAGAGCGACAAGGTATTTTTATTCAAAACTCAGGGAGATTCCTTTTTGTTTTATTGCCAGGGACTGATGTAGCCACTAAGTTAGCCCTTCTGCCGCTAAGTCAGACATCAGGCGCTAAATGTCACGCATGGCTGACTTTTATTGGCTGATAAGGCCTCTTGTACCCTTTTCCTTTTCCTGGAAGCTATTGTTAAAGGTGGCTGTTAATGCAGCTGACCAGATGGGCTCCTTCTCCCGTGCAGGTCTGAGCAAGGGTGTTTACCAGCCATTGGGCTGTAGATAACAAGTGAGAGACCACTGCAGAACTCTTAGCTAATCAGAGCAAACCAGATGTCAGCGATCTGCATGTAAACCTTTATATGGCATTTGAGTCCGTGTGGGCGTGGATTGGACAATAATCATCATGAATCTTTACTCCAATAAAATGAATGAGGTTGCCATGTGACCCGTTGGGAAACATTTTCCAAACATGTTGACTCATTTTGTGTGTGGCAAAATGTTTGCAGAATTACCAAAACAAACATAGTCCAAGATGGCGCCCGAGTAGGCAGCCGTCAGCAAGTGCTCTCATGAGCCTTGCTTTTGTTGTTGTTTTTGTCTTGTTTTGTTTTTTCTTTTGTCACTTTGTGTTGTTGTGCGTCGTGTGGAACGGATATGGATTGTTTTTCAGCATTTTTGGCCACGACATTTATCGACGAGGAGACTGTGCTGAGCGGTCGCGCCTTTTCGGCAGCATGAATATGCCAGGACTGTTTTTGAATGGGAGAAATGTCACTGCCATTCGACTGTCATCGCTGGACAGCTCTGGGGCCATTGTGCTTTTTTGCGCCTGTAATGGGCAGCATCTTCACAGCCCCGCTTTATTCAACGGAAAGGTCGGTGCTGTTGGACAGTCTGCGGCTGGATGGATGCATGGCTTGAGGAGCCCGCGATAAGAAGAAAGGAGCGTCAGCGCAGAGCGCCGATGCGGATGTGGAACTGTCACGGCTTGGAATTGAAGTGGATTTATGTGGGACAAGAGATGTGAGACAATTTCTTTTCGTCAATGGATGCTACAGCTGCGTGTTTGCTTTCAACATTTAGCTTGTAGTCGACGTGCACATTGCACCATGATGTCCCTGATCCACTGGTGAAAAGATGCTTTGATCCTCTCCTCTTTCATCTAGAACTGCTTCATGTAACAAAGAGGGTACAGAAAGTGCTTAAGTAGGAATGACTATGTGTCTTTGTATTGTCATATTGTCTTTGTTTAGTCATATTATTTGTTATTTATTTGTTTTTGTTCTTTTGACTTTAAGACGGCGCCGTGAAAGTGGCTGCCTTTCCAACAGCTCATGTATTTTGTTTTTCTACTTTCATTTTTTTTCATCACTTTGCTGCTGTGAAATGTAAATGTCTCCACTGCGAGACTAATAAAGGCAAATCCAAAATTGAACATTCCTTTCATTTCCCAGTGCAGGCCATGTGGAATTACTATAATTTGGTATCATGGCAACAGTAAAGGTAAATCTCTGGGAAATGTAAAAGGTGGTCCTTTTAAAGCTTTGAATCAATCTACCTTCGTGCACGACCTGAGTCAAGCATACATGTATGGATTAGTTTGGCTGGAGCACCTGTCCCTGTTCTGTCAACAGCAGATCAGGTTCCTTGCCACACATTCACCTGGCGGACACAACTTCCTGTCACTGACAATGTGCTGGCCTGCATGAATACACAACACAAACGTTGCTTTCAAAATGAATTGACTGCATTACTTTCAAGGTATTTGGGTTAAACGTGTGGTGAATTCAGAGGATGTTTATAACATTGGACGATCATTTCTAAAAAAATATATTGACGCAATGACTGAGAGCTGTACGCTCAGTTGTGGAGGTAAAGTTTGTCACTATTGTTCACTATTGTTCACTATTTTTTGTTTTGGACCGAAGTGATACACTTGAAAGTCCAGCTGTGTAAAAACTGAGCGTCATTGTCCACATCAGTGGCTTAAATGGTGATTATTTGGCCCATTTCTGCCACGACAGCAGGAGTTTCCACACCAGATTCTAGTGATCAAGATAGTTATCAGCCTTGCGCAAAAATCGCCGATAGTGCACAATTCCCTTTCTCGCTCTGTTATCAGTTGTCTTATGACCTACCAACATGCCTCCAAAAGCTGTGTTCCCGCCTCAGTATTTTTCCACTGGCAGATAAGCAGGCGTGGAAGTAGACCATCCATTTGGGCTTGGTGGCACAACATTTATTGGAGGCGGAGGTTAGTCTGCGGTCATTATGGATGAACGAAGATGTGCATTTGTGCAACAAATCAGTTTGAAGTCTTCCACATGTCCGGGAATACGGCGCGCTTGGGTGGGAAGGATGAAAAACTATGGAACTGAATGCCATAAGGGAATGTTTGTATTCACTTAAAACACATTTCCAACACTCAGGTAAATTGTGAACATCTTAATGGTGATAAAGTATTTTCTTATGATCCCAAATCTTATTGAGATGGCTTTTGACATGAACCTTCATTCATTTACAATTGAGGAGGATTAGTTCACTCTTACATGAAAATGATGAAAGAACATACATTGTGCGAAATTGCTGCTTTGTATGAGCTATGATCTATCCATCCATTATCTCAGCATCTTACCCTCATGAGAGTTGCGGGCATGCTGGAACCTATCCCAGCTGACTGCAGTCAGTAGGCGGGGTACATCTTGAACTGGTTACCAGCCAATAACAGGCCACATGGAAACAAACAAACAAACATTCAACACTCACAATCACACCTAGGGCTCAATTCATTTACAGTGCATATTTTTTGGAAAGTGGGAGTAAACTGGAATAACTGGAGAAAACCCAGATGAGCACAAGTAGAATATGCAAATTCTAAACAAAGCACAGGGCTCGGTATTGAACCTCGGGCTTTTGCTATGTGAGGCAGACAAGCTAAGCTTGCGTGTTTTGGATTGGATTGGATTGGATATGCCTTTATTAGTCTCACAGCGGAGAAATGTACTTTCTGTTTTTGTGGAAGGATTAGTCCTGCATCGTCCGCAGGTCAAGTGTGACCGTAATTTTGATGTCAGACACGTCTTCAAAACAAATCCACTTGGTACCTCAGCTTCAATCGGATGTGTGAACAAACCATCAGTCTATGCATAACAGGTGGACAGTACAAATTAGCATCGCCTTTTCGCATTATTTTATCATGTACGTGGAGAATGGGCCAAGTTATTCCTCAATCGGTCATACAAAGAATAAATTGGCACAGAAGGCAACTGTGAACATGGTGCAAATGTTAGTTTTACACCCTGGTGCTTTCTGCTATCTTTGTGACTGCTTTATTTCCTGTATATGATAGTTGTCCATGTTTAGCCTTTTGTTACAGCTTCAGCTGTTGCTAAAGCGCTACATAAATAAACATGTATTGTATTGCATTGGTGAACACTGAGCTAGAAAAAGTGAGGAAAAAAACAGGAATCATATCATGGAGAAACAGTCATGAGTGGTCTTCTCGCTTCTTCTGGCACACTCAACAAATTGAACAGCACACCATCTGGGTTTGGAATCTAAATCTTCTGACAGACTGTTTGCAGAGTGTCCCCATAAAGCGAGACAGACAGCGTCTTTTCTTTCAGTACTGGGAAGCAAATCTCTCTAAGGTCTGCTCCGGTGTAATGATGACGTTCCAAAGTGATTTTGTTTCCTCCAGATAAGCCATTTCCTTCTGGTATCTAATCCGATCATTTGTAAGATGCGTTTTGGGAAGGATCTTCTCGAGGAAAACTGGCACATTGGAGTAATTGATGGGTATTTAATGGAAACATAACATTCGTAAGAGCGATTATGTCTCCTCTGTGATTTTTACACTTGAGCAATGAAACCTTCAGAGTCAGGGTTGCAAATTAAATATTGGGAGGCCTAATTATTTCGCGGAATTCAACTGGTGCCACCATGTCCTTATGTGTCCACTTACGTTTAACCATTAACTGGAGTTCAAACAAACGCGCCAGATCTGCATGTCAGTGCACTGTTTTGCGTGACAAAAATAATGTTTGAAGATTTCATAAAATTACATATTTCCTTGTTTAGTACAATTTTGCTCATTTTGTATTCTCTTGATTAATTCAACTTGATGTTTAAAGGAAGAAAAAAAATACTGTATTGAGAATTGAAGCAAAGCCCTACTCAGGATTGCAGATGCTCCCAACCTTACGAACACGATAAGTTCCAAGCGGTTGTTTGTGAGGTGAATTCGTTTGCGTCAGTGCTATATTTTGTCGGAATGGATGTTTAGAGGACAACCGACGTCTCCGGACAACTTCTTCACTTCACTTCATCCCATGGCCTAGAAGGCCGTCGGGGTGCCATGATGGACGTCTGGGCAGTCAGAGATCTCCAGCGCTCTCGGTCTTCGTGGGTAGCGCGGTCGTTGTTTTTCCGGACCTCGGCCGATCCGGCATGAATGATCCTGACTGTTTGTACATCATGACATCATCATGACATTTCAGTAGGCAATTAAACTTGGTGGTGCCTATCTCCTCTCCAAGCTCTTCACCAGGAGTTCCGGAGCCCCCCTGGTTACCCTTGTCTAGTTTAGCCTGCCGGTCGAAGCAGTTTGCCGTGGTGTGGCCGCAGAACCTCTGCTACTTGGAGCCATAGACAAGAGCTGGGTGATGGTGAGGACCAGTTAGGGATCAACCAGCTATAAAGCATCAGCAATACAGCTGCGACCGTATCTCCCGCAAAAGTACTACCTCTCCCATACACCCCATACACCTCCGGACAAGTTGTGTCCCTAATTTGTAAAATGGCTTCAAATGACTTCTACTGAGCGTATTATACAAAGATTCCACCACATTTAGCTATATTTTACGTTTTAAGACTCGCGCTGAATATTCCGGAAGTCTTGTTTTTGAGTTGGTGACGAGTCCTCACTCTACGTCACTGAAGGAACGCCCCGAAAAAAGGAAACATTGTAGCAGTCCTTCCATCACGTCAATGCATTTTGCTGTACTTTGGTCTGAAAACTTCGTCTAGGACCAAAAAGAGGCACAAGAGGGCGACAAAGCTAAATGTAAGGAATTAATCAGCCCGTGGAAACGGGCTGATTAATTCCGTACAATGCTTTATCGCCATTTTATGCCTTTTTTGGGTGCGACATTTCCCACCCTTGTTGCCTCAAAATGACACAGAATAAATTCTTTAATCGATTACAAACATGTATGCTTTCTTCTTCAGAACTATTTGAATCATAGTCATAAGTGGATGAGTAACAAGAAAGCATATTCTCCGAATCTGAAGCCATTGTTTTGATTCTCGAGCAAGGCAAGCCGTCTTGCCGTGACACCACGAACATGGGGGTGGGACCTTCTGAAACTGGCCACTTCCGGTTTAAAATTGAAGTACATTTTAGACACTTTAAGTCATTTTTATTGGTGTTTTGCATTTGACTAAAAATATCATACTGCGTGGTTTGGGTATTTTAGATGCTATGAAACATTTTTCTGATGTCAGTTAGGAAACAAAAAAGTGACGTCTGTTGTCCGTTAAGTCAAACACAGACGCTCTAAGAGTCATACAATAAATTCACACCTACTGTAGTACGACGACATATATGCTTGGTCCTTCGGTAAGCCATTATTGCTGCTGGCATGTAATTACTGAATTGCGTGCCAGCAGCCATTACATGTTACGCATTACCTCCTCTTCAGAGCCTCAATTGGGAAGAGGGATATTCTCCCCGCCCTCATACTCTACACAGCCAATCATAAGCAAGCTCGGCGCCCCCTCCTCAGAGCGTCAACGGGGAAGAGAGATTTCCTTCCCGCCCACATACTCTGCGCAGCCAATCGCAAGCGAGCTCGGCGGATCAGGGCCTGAATTCATTGGCAACACTTCAGCATAGCCGGCTGCTGATTGGTCAGGGTTGGAGTCCGTCGCATGAACATCCAGCCCTTGAAACCTCCAATGTGTTTGTGTGCGTGTGTGTGCATGAAGCACAGAAGAGACCCCCGGAAAAAGGTGTGCAATGCAAAATCTAATCTGTCCGAACATTTTCGACATACCCGCAAAAATGTTGGTATGTACCATTGTACATAAATGCTTGTCATTTGGGGAGCGTCTGTATTTGAGTAAAATCTGTGAACATCAACCTATTTATAGAGCATGCTAAAATAAACAACAACAACCTGAACTGTAACAAAGGGCTGAACATAAATGTGATCATAAAACACAATACATTTAAAAATTATATAAATGAGTACAGAAATACCCAAAAACATGATTATTTACATGTAGAAATATATTACCTGGTCCTGTGTGAACGAAACTTGTCACCTAAATCTAAGGAGTCAGCCACCTTCAGCAACATCTGAAATCAAGCAATGAGTCTCACAGGAGAGGTTTGTACTGAGACTGGAGGGAGTGTGTGAGATGTAATGTGTTTGGGTCATTATTAATCAATCAGTAATTAATAGTAAGAACAAAAAGATTCTTGAATCTTTGGGACAGCACATAATGGAACAACCTGCACCCAGTGGGGCAGGCAGCTCGCGGGGATGGCTAGAGGCGCGAGGGAGAAGAGGGAGAAGAGGGGTGTAACTGGCGCCAATATTGTCATTGGTGTTTTGTAAGTGTTTAACGTTTCGATGTGAACCTTTATATGTATGTTTTTCTTAAAATCGTCTTAAAACTTTATTTATAATATTGTCATGGTCACTTCTGGTTCCGTGTCACGTGAGAGAAATCGCTCGAGTGAGAGACAGACAGAACGAGACTAATTGCGAGAGAAATCGCCAGAGAAATTGTCTTGTTGTAATGTCGATTGTTGGTTTAAATGTCTTTTAGTTTTCACGGTGTTCCACAATAAACGTTTTGGACATCAGTACGAGGCATCATCCCAGACCAGGGTAGAGACAAGTGGGGCCGAGCTGTTTGGGAGAGCTTTTGTCAAGACTGTCGGGACGTGACATCATTGACCGCAAATATAATAAAAACAGAGGTCCGAGAAAATAAAACAATGTGTAAAGAAATAAAAATATGTTTAAAATGTGTTTGTATAGCGAATTGCCGTAATATAATGACTGGCAAGTTTGGCCAGGAAAGGACTGGCCATTCAGGTACATTATATCCCAACATTCCTGATGGCCAATGTGTTGCTTTGTGTAAGCGGGTTCGGTAAATGATACAACTTCTGGATAGAGTTGAGGTTCTTTATTAGGACGGCTGTGTTGGTTGGAGGGAGAAGGCAATTGACATGTGTGGCTCTCGTAGGCTCTCATCAGACTGACTTGCAGCAGCGCGCATGCTCCTTTGATCTAAAGCCAGGCATCACTAGTAGAACATGCAAATACGATTTGCTCATATCATTACATCTGTGAGACTAATAAAGGCAAATCCAATCCAATCTCCCTTTCTTAATTGAATTCTTTACTTTTAACAAATGTAATGAATTTAATTATGTCAGTAATTAGCAAACTTCAACTTGAATAAAGTATTTCTACATTTTCCAACAATAAATGAAACATTCACATGAAACATTCACATCATTTTTTTTTCACCATGATCACTTAGAAAAACATGTTAAATGGTTTCAATCAGTCTCTCAGGTGGTTTCACTTTCCTTGAGGATTTTCGGATAGCATGTCCTGGATTTAGAGGTGTTACAACAGTCTCTGTTACAGTCTCTGTTCGTTGACTTGCTATGGTTGGTTCTTTGAGAAGATCTCGGCGGTTTCTTCTTAAAACAGCACCTTCCTCTGTCTGAATGTTGTATGACCTTGGTTGGACCTGACGCAGAACAGTCCCTTTCTGTGACCATGTGTCTGTTTTGTCTTTGTACCGGACTTGGTCACCGGTGTGTAGTTCAGGTAGGTTCCGTGTTCCTCTGTCACGATAGAACTTTTGTTTTTGTTTCTGTTGTTCTTTGATCTTCCTCACTTTCTCCCCTTCCTTTGTCTTTAGCAGGTTTTCCGGGATGGGTAAGTTGGATCTCAGCATGTGTCCCATGAGTAGCTGGGCCGGGGACATACCACACTCAAGCGGCGTTGTGCGATACACCAGCAAGCTCTGGTAGAAATCGGTTCCATTGTCTATTCCCTTGTACATCAGCCTTTTCACAGTCTTGACAGAACTTTCCACCAAGCCATTGGATTGTGGACTTTAGGTTATGTGTTTAAAGTCCCACTCCTTTGCAAATTTTCTGAACTTCTCATTGGCGAATTGTGGACCGTTATCAGAAAACACTTGGTTTGCAATCCCGTTTCTAGCAAATATGGCCTTCATGCATGTTATCACTGCTTCTGCTGTTGTAGCTTGCAGTCTGCAAACCTCTGGATACAAGGAGTAGTAGTCTGTGACCAAAAGATAATCTTTACCTTGACACGAAAACAGGTCAGCACCCACCTTCTGGTATGGTCTTTCTGGTGCTTGGTGTGGTTCTGCCGGTTGATTTGCTTGATATTTGAGGCAAATTGTACATCTCGACACTTGATCTGTGATGCCTTGATTCATTCTAGGCCAGAACATCAGTTGTCGTGCTCTTTTCTTGCACTTTTCAATTCCAAGATGTCCTTCATGGATCTTTTTGAGCATTTCACTTCTCAAAGTCTTTGGAATGACAATCTTACTGCCTTTGTATATGATGTCATCCACTACAGATAACTCCATCCTGTAGTTCCAATATTCTGCTGCGTCTGGTGAACAATTTTGTTTCACTTGGGGCCATCCATTTTTGATGATTTGTTTCAATTGTTTCAGTGTCTCATCCTTGTTTGTTTCCATCCGTATAATCTCCATCTTTGCATCTGCAATTGGCAATGCACTGGTGATCATGTGTACGTAAGCTTCGACTTCTTCATCCAGTTTAGCCTTCGAGTGCTCCTTCGGGTCATCAGCTCTGGATAGCGTGTCAGCTGTATACATCAGTTTTCCAGGGGTGTATGCGACCTTCAATGAGTAACGTTGCAGCCTGATCATCATTCGCTGTATACGGAGTGGACAGTCATTTAGTGGCTTTTGAAACAATGCTATTAAGGGCTTGTGATCAGTCTCCACGCTGATTTCTTGTCCTGACACAAATTGATGAAATCTCTCACAGGCAAACGTAATGCTGAGCAGTTCTTTTTCAATTTGTGCATAACGTGTTTCCGGATCCGTCATCGAACGCGATGCATATGCTACGGGTTGCCAGCCTTCATGTTTTTGTAGAAGTACTGCACCAAGCCCACTCTGTGATGCATCATATGATATTTTGATTGGTTTTTCTGGATCATAGAATTTCAGTACTGGTTCCTCTGTGAGCAGCTTCCTCAGTTCATTCCATGCCTTTTCATGCTCATGATTCCATTGCCATTCTATCTTCTTCTCAGTTAGTTGTCTCAGTGGGGCCATCTTTTCTGACAGCTTGGGTATAAATTTTCCCATGAAAGTGATCATCCCATTAAACCGTTGCACATCTTTTTTGCATTGTGGCCTTGGCATGTTTTCTATAGCAGACACTTTTCGTGGGTCTGGTCTGATACCTTCACTGCTTAAGATATATCCCACAAATGTCAATTCTGTTGCACCTAGCTGACATTTCTCTTTATTCAGCTTCAGATTTGCTTTTCTTGTTGCTTCTACAACAGCTTTCAGTCTCTCGTCATGTTGAGCTCTGGTGGCACCCCAAATGATGATGTCATTCATCGAGGTATCAACTCCTTCCAAGTGCTCATATATCATGTTGATTGTTTTGTGATAAACTTCAGGAGCTGAAGCAATTCCAAAAGGTAGTCTTAGGAATCTGTATCTTCCAAACGGAGTGTTGAAAGTACATAGTTTGGAACTTGGCTCATCCAGCTTCATTTGCCAAAACCCTGAAGAAGCATCTAGCTTGCTGAAATACTTTGCCTTTGAAAACTGTGCCATAATCTCTTCACGAGTAGGTAGCTTGAAGTGTTCTCTCTTGATGGCTCTGTTTAGATCTCTGGGATCCAGGCATATTTTCCATTCTTTTTGTCCACGACAACAAGGGAACTCACCCAGTCAGTCGGCTCATCAATTTTCTTTATTACATGCTTGTTCTCCATGTTGTCCAATTCGGATTTTAGCTGCTTTTGAAGAGCAAATGGGACTTTCCTGCATGTATGTATCACTGGTGGCACACTTTTGTCCACATCTGATTGTGTGTTCTCCTGGTAGGCAGCCTAACCCTTGAAACAAGTCTTTGTACTGCTCCATCAGTTGATCATATACTGTCTCTTTTTGTCTATCCACGACAAAAACTCTCTTCACTAGGTGTAGTCTCTCACATGCCGACAATCCTAGTAGACCCTGCACATCCCTTGGAACTATGATGAAAGATAGCTTATGTAATTGGCCTTTATGTGTCACATTCACAATGCATTTTTCTTTCATTGGTATGACTGAACCCGCATAAGCTGTTACTTTCATATTTGCTTTATGTATTTTTGGTGTCGGCCTGATCTTCATGAAATCAGTCTCTGAAATGACATTCACATTGGCTCCAGTATCCAATTTGAATTTTAGATGAATGTTGTTCACTTTCAGCGTCGTGATCCAATCTCTTTCTTCTCTTTCATCTTTTACAGCATTCACACAAAGTTCCTCTACTTCATAATTATCATCTACTGCATCTACCTTGCCTTTCATGTCTTGGTTCCTGCAGCAACGAGCATAGTGATTTGCTTTGTCGCAGTTTTTACATATTTTCCCATATGCTGGACACTGCTTTGGGGGATGTTGCATACCACAACGAGTACAAGATTTTTGTTTGAGTATCCTATTTTTGTTGGGTTGTCTCACTCTTGCTTTGATCTCAGCAGTCTTGTTTTTGTTGAATCTGTGTGCATTTCTTTCCGCTGCATCCACATTGCAGCTAAAATCATTTAGCAGCTCTTTAGCCTGTGATTTAACAATCTCAGCGGCTCTACACAGTGCTAAGGCTTTTTCCAGGTCCAGATCTGATTCTCGGAGTAGCCTTTCTCTCAGTTTATTATCTGTAATGCCACACACTATTCTGTCTTTGATCAGTGATTCTGTTAATCCAGAAAACTCACATGTCTTTGATCTGTTTCTCAGCTCATTTGCATATTGGTCAATAGTTTCTCCAACTGTCTGTACACATGTGAAGAATCTGTGCCTTTCAAACGTCACATTGCGTTTCGGAATGCAGTAAGCTTCAAACTTTTCCATTATTTTTGAAAGCTTCATCTTGTCATCCTCAGCATCAAATGTGAAGTTATTGTAGACCTCTAGAGCTTCCTCTCCCACAACGTGCAAAAACATGGATGCTTTCATCTTTGAATGCTAAACTTTGAATGCTTTCATCAGCTCCAATTGCAGACAAATACAGTTCAAAATGTTGCTTAAATCTCTTCCAGTTTTCAGCCATGTTACCTGTTCGCTGCAGAGCTCTGGGTGGACGTAAAGCTTCCATTTCTGCCGTTTCCTGCCGTGGGTTGTGCTCAATGTCTTTCCTTCGTGGAATCTTCCGTTCCAAGTCCTTTTATCGTCCTCTTGTCTTCCAGACCAATTCTGACACCATGTTTTGCTTTGTGTAAGCGGGTTCGGTAAATTATACAACTTCTGGATAGAGTTGAGGTTCTTTATTAGGACGGCTGTGTTGGTTGGAGGGAGAAGGCAATTGACATGTGTGGCTCTCGTAGGCTCTCATCAGACTGACTTGCAGCAGTGCGCATGCTCCTTTGACGTAAAGCCAGGCATCACTAGTAGAACATGCAAATACGATTTGCTCATATCATTACAGCCAACATACTCTGGGTAGTCTTGCAGCAGAACTGTAGTGCACCTCAGTTTGTCGTCACACATGGATAACCTAACGTTTTCTGGAGAAGAGAAGGAATCATGGTTATATCAATCACAGCAGGTCACTTCCTAAATTACCGTAGTAAACAGCCTCAGATGATCACACTCTCCCCATCATGTTTGACATTTGGTACCAGGTTCCTTTTCTGAAATGCAAGTTGTCAGTCCATTCCATTATTTTGAATCCTAAACACTGATCATCCGTCAGCTGACCGCTTAGGCACTTAGACTGACTGTCTTTGATGCATTCACAACAATAAGTGAGAATTCCTTATGGCTTGCGAAAAAAATGTTTATAGACCACAGGCGTACAATTCTTCATATTATAAGAGGCTCAAGTGGATAATTTTGTATTTGCGACAGATGATGTGACCGAAGCAAGTGGACGGACACCACTGTCACGTCACAAATAGAAAAGTGACCAGTATGCTACTTCAGCTTTTTTTGAGCTGGCCCATGTGTTTAATTTCCCCATGGAATACTTATTTTATCACACGGTGAGAGTGTGTGTGTGTGTGTGTGTGTGTGTGTGTGTGTGTGTGTGTGTGTGTGTGTGTGTGTGTGTGTGTGTGTTTGTGGTCACCATGGTGTTAATGTGTGGGACTGTGCGTGTTCCACCAAGGCATATTTGTTTTATAAGGTTTAATGAGTGTGTGTGCTTGTGTGTGTGTGTGTGTGTGTGTGTGTGTGTGTGTGTGTGTGTGTGTGTGTGTGTGTGTGTGTGTGTGTGTGTGTGTGTGTGTGGGTGTGTGTGTGTGTTGCATCGACCTAATCTCCTCCATCCAAAGTGATCTGGTGCCAACTCTGCAAAGGAAGGTTTTCAAGGTTTTACTTCCCCCCCTCTCCCAAAATTGATAAATACAGTAAAGTCTCGTTATATCGATATTCAAGGGAGTCCGAAAAAATATCGATATAACCGGGACTATCGATATATCCGATCCTGCGCCGAACTGCATTAAACAAAAGCCGCCAAAAGAGGGCAGCCAAGCGCCATATAAGAAATGGAGCTGGCCATTAGCTCCCTTTTTTTGGGGTGAGAGATGTTCCCCCAATGTTGCCTCAAAATGGCACATATAATTCTTTAATGATTGTAAACATGTATGCTTTAATCTTCAGAACTACAGTGCATTTGAAACATATTCATAACTGGATGTGTAACAAGAAAGCATATTATCCGAATCTGAAGCCATTGTTTGGATTCACAAGCAATGCAAGACGTCTTGGCGTGAAGTCATTTTTATTTGCATTTGAATAAAATGTGACATCGGCTGTCCTTTAATACACAGTATGGAATGTTAATAATTTTCAAAATCATCGCGCTTCAGCAGACAAAACAAGAAACATTGTTGCAAAAAACGATTGCATTCATATACAGTACAGTGGGCATGTACATAACACAACAGGGAAACTGCAACGCTTACATCTTACTGTATTATGTATACAATTTAAAAAAGTCATCAATCTTCTTCTGCTTCCCATTTTTACCTTTTAACACAAACACTTCAATCTCGTCTGCTACACACGAGCTAGCGTCTGAAAATGAAAATGGCTCTGCTACACGGGTGCTGGTAACGTAACCAAGTCACCTGACCAAGTCGACCGATGGCGCGACTGATGGCGTGACACGTAACCAAGACACGTGACCAAGTTGACCAATGGCGCGACCGATGGCGTGTCATGTGACAAAGTCACACGGCCAAGTCGACCAATAGCGCGACCGATGGCGGCTCATGTGACCAAGTCGACCAATGGCGCGACCGATGGCGGCTCACGTAACAAGACACGTGACCAAGTTGACCAATGGCGCGACGGATATATCGATATAAACAACAAAAATGGCCAGCGGGGGATGAAAAGGAGCACCGTAATAACCGGATTATCGTAATAACCGGGTATCGTACTAAACGGTACTAATTATACATAAAAAGACTGGAAATGTGCAAGGGAAACGAAAATAGTATCGTAATAAGCGGTACTATCGATATAACCGATATCGATATAACGAGACTTTACTGTAAATCAATGAAATGTGTTCCCATTTGGGTAAGCAAGAAAAAAATGGTCTGCATCCTTCTTCTTATCGCCCCCAAGCTATAACATTGACACTGATTCTTGAAATATAGTATAAATATGAAGGTGATACACTATACACAATAAAATGCCCAGTACACTATTTTTACTGTCTTACCGCGGGGTGTCACAAAAAATGGTTTGAATCAGGAAAATGGTTTTGATTTAAAAGATGCATCAACCCAATCCGAACTTGAATGGTCCAATTTTGGAGCATTTTATCTTTGATGGAAATGCCACATTCAGAGTGGTGATAAGTTCATTCATATGTATGTAAGCGACAGCAAAAGAGAAGAAGAAAGAAGAAGAAAAAAAGGCAAAGAATGGTGTTCTATCCTAGACTTGTGACTTGTGATAAGAGGACTGGAATTTAAATGAACATGGAAGATTTGGACATGGCAGGAATTGTCTTCAAATGTGCCTTGTATGCACAGTTTGTAAATGAGTTCCAATGAGATCAAGTCCACATAGATTGTACACTCGGTCAGACAGAAAAAACTGCGGGAAAATTATCCTATAATTAAAATATCAACGCCGCAAACGCTTTAGCATGATGCAAATAGAATAGAACGCAACAATTTCTACAATGATTGAGAGCGTTTTATGCCAGCTGTTATATGAAATAAATACAATGACACCCTGTCACGATTTGCAAGTTGGTGGTGGTTGTGGACCCCAAATATTTGACAAATTGTATTAAACAAGTCAGCAGGAACACATTTAAAACAACAAAGCCATCAGAACAGAAAGGTCCAAAATAGCAAACAAAACCATGAGTTAAAACACGACAAGATGGAACAAACCTGACAGGGTAAAACAAACAATGGTCATGCTTGGAGTCCTTTTAACTACTACTGATTAAAACGACCAACACCTGTGCAGCTGCAGGTGGGGCCCTACAGTGCCAACCATTGCTCGCAAACTAAAACGTGACACATCCATTATACCTGTATGTGTCCAATCGCTTTACACAATGCGATTGGACAGTATTCTGAGGAGCCAGTAGTTTGTGAGATGTGTTGCAAGCATGCCAAAAACGAACACCCCCGCTATAAGTACAGTGCACAACATGGCGTGGAGTGAGGTTTGCGCCTGCATGAAAATCAGAATCCCCCACATTTCTGCAGGTGAAAATAGATGTCAAAATGTAAAAAAAATGGTGGGAAATATAACGAGCTGAGTATTCTGCACCAGGGTGATGGCTTTCAGGCACTTTGGGGGAAAAAAAATGAAACATGGAAATGCAGAGGAGGAGTACATGTGCAATCACGTCAAGTACTGTCCAAGATGGGTTCTCAAGAACATTTTGAGCTTTCAAAAAGGGACCAAGTGGAGAGTATTAAGACCTCTTCTTTTCTGGAGCTCGTGTGTTGACTATCGGTCAGCTGAAGAAATACGAAAATACTTTTTTTTTCCAAGGACAGGACTGAGGGCAGCTTGGGGGACGACTACTTCTTCATTTACAGATTCCCACCAAGCCTCCACTCCAACTTTGAAAGATAGCTCTCGATGTTGTGAGGAGTTGTCAAGCCTTCCCTTTCATGCTGGCATCCTGGGGAATGGTGGCATTGAGATGTTTAACTATGCCGTGGGCAACATGTTGAAAGTTTTGCATCAAATCTCTAAACTGAAATGGCCTCAGATGTTTCATACCGGGACCTTTGTAAGTAATTGCATCGTCCATGAGATAACTGAATTATTTTATCTCATTTTTGGGCACACCAGGCGCAAGTCAATAGCCCATGGCGTTGTGGGAAAGCCAATAAAATTATGAAATTATGAATCAACAATGTTTACTGACTTTATTCAAATATTGTATCTTTTTTTTTTTTTTGCTTTGCATGGTAGTTAGGGGGGAATGCTACGTCTGTAGTTTTCCACCGGCAACGACTTTGAAAAGTATTGGCAAGTACGTACCAACTTTTTTTAGACTTTCTAACTGAATCGAAATTGGGGTTTGTTTTCATTTCATTAGTTGTCATTCCACTTGGATGGCTGCAATAATCCACTTTCATAAGGAAACGCGATATGAAGCGAGTAGATGAGGCTGTGATGATGATGATCGAAATCATAATAATAATAATAATAATAATAATAATAATAACAACAATAATAAATGTAGGTAGTCGAGTGGTTAGCATGCCGTTTGTTTTTTTTCCGGGTCCTCCCACATTCCAAAAAACATTGCATGGCAGGCTGATTGAACACTCCAAAGTGTCCTGAGGCGTGAGTGCGGGTGGTTTATTGTCTCTGTGTGCCCTGCGGGGGTGCTGGAGACTATCTCAGCCGTATTCGGGCACTCGGCGAGGGACACCCTGAATTGGAGGATACACAAAGACAAAGAACCAGTCACTCGCAAGGCACACAATTTAGAGTGTTCAATCAGCCTGCCATGCATGTTTTTTTATGAATTTGAGAGGAAACCGGAGGACCCGGTGAAAATCCACGTGGGCCCGGGGAAAACATGCATACCTCACACAGGGAGGCCGGACCTGGTCTTGAATTTACGACTTTTGAACTGTGACGCCGCCGTACAAACCAATCGATTACGGGCTGCCCAGTATTTAACATATTTATTAAAAATGATAATTGGCATGTTTCCAGGTTTACTTCTTTTGGTTACTCCTAATAGATGTCTAGTTCTCTCTTCAGTTGAGTAACACTTGCGGCCACCGTATGAGAAGGCATGTACTGAACAGAATTTTCAAACATAAGTACAGCATTTACAAGTTAAGATTGATGTTATTGTGCGAAGGCCATTACCTTTCCCCACAGATTAGATCTTCATTTTTGGGATTTTTACGTCTTGAAAAAAATGGCAGCCTCAAGCATGTGCCTATGGATCCTCCAAAATTAAGGAGGAATAGTGATATATTGCTCCTCAAAGTCACTACTGAATGCTTGTGCACATAGATTATAATTTGAGAATGGCTCATGTTAAATTATCATCCATTACATGTGTCTTTAAATCAATATTTGAATGCATTTCACATTACTGCAACAAAATCAACTGATTTCTTATCAGGACGTTCCTCAATGTACGTTGACCGAATGACCACCATCTCAACACGTCCAGCATCCCGGTTCCAGCCCACTTTCCCGCACCAGCTTGCTCTGACCCTCAACATTGCCTGGTCTCTGCTTACCATGTGCTGTGAGTCAAAGGGGTCCCCACCTATTGCACATCAGAATGAAAGCCCACCAGCTCTGGGGCTTGTGCACTAAATCACAATCAATCGTTGGGCAGACAGAGATGGATTGGGGCGTCCACAACCTTGTACCTTTGCAAAAGGCCCCTGCCATCCAAGGGGTGACTGCCACTGATAAATAATAGGAGTGGATTTAAAGGGAGTGGGTAAAGGTCAAATCCGCTGCCCCTGGAAGGAAGTTATGACAAAGCAATAGAAGAAAATCCTTTTCTCTTTAGGAACAAAGCCACTCACTTGGCATATGACAGACAGATGTGTGCTAGAATTTGACACGATTACTTGAAAGAATAAAAGTGGCATCAATCTAAAAAAAACTGAAAAGGGGCACGATTTTAAATACTTCTGTGTTCACTGCAGATATTTATAAGGCCTTTAACTTCGAGGATAGGCAACCCGAAAGATTCTACATATTCATTCATATTCTTTAAGAACAAAATGAATTGTACCCAGATGTTGAAGACACATTCAATAGGTGGGTTGAGTGGTGTGGAGTTAGATAGACACGTAGTAGGCAGATTGTTTTTTTAAATCATCCATTAAAACAGAGGTTAACCTACTTCTTTCAAATTCCAAAACATAGACACAAAATTGCTCCTCGCCAGAGGAACGTCACACCTCCACTGACACAGGGTGGTGTCAGCCTTGGGGCCATTTTTCTTTAGCTGGAACCTTGAGGCTTTGGAAAGGTGAAAGGAATTGGGAATGGCTTGATAACATTGAGGCTTCTGATAAAAAAAGCTAAATATTATTAGGTACTGACAGGAAACGGCTCCTTGAAAATTGGACAATTATTTTTGGTTAGTTGACGGCAACACAAAACTCAAAATGTTCCCGAAGTGAGTGTGAGCATGGATGGTTGTTTGTCTATGTGTGCCCTACGCTTGCCTGCCAACCGGTTCAGGGTGTCCTGCGCCGACTGACCAAAGACATCTGGGGTGGGCTCCAGCATGACCCAGGAGGATATAGTGGATGGATTGATGGATGGATGGATGCATGGAGGTACTGTACTTTGTGGCATTCAACATGAATTTGAAATTGGTTCATTGAAACACAGCCATATCCCAGTCATAGGAGGTCACATTTTTGCACCCACATAAACTCTCATTTTTATTTTTTGATCTGCCACTTGAAAATGTATTTTGTTTTTTTTCTATTAACTCATTCACTGCCAGATGTGCAAAAATGTGTCCACTCAAGTGCGAGGGTTTTTGTCATTGTCACTCGAATTCCAGGACCCACAGAATGTTGAATTTTAGGACTACATTAACATTCAATGCAGCGTAACAAACCTTAGACTTTCTTCTTTTATCAGAAAAAAAAACAGTTAATTCCCAAAATATATGGGTCGGGAGTTATATGAGCTTGACATGAGGGTGGCTGTCTTAAATTGTACAATGCAATACATAGATATTGGTTTATATAGCACTTTAACAACAGCTGAAGCTGGAACAAACCGCTGACATGGAAAAAGGGAAATGCTGCCCCCTTGTGGAAAGGAAAAAAAACATTGCCAGAGGCCATTGCCAGAGGCCATGTCTAAGCGCTTTATCGGCACCCAAAGGAAAAAAAAACGAACAAATTCAGGAATGGCGCTCTACTTGATATTTTACATTTCCGAATACATTTGTGAATGGCAGTGAATGAGTTAAGTTGTACCGATAATAGGTCACATTGGTGTAAAAAAAATTGAAACGCTTGACCCTGGTCTCATTTTTTTCCATCACAAAAATCTACCAGTGGAACAGATGTGTGTAGACTCATGAGCAACAAGTCAGTTTTTTACTTATCTTTCCCGTCCAATAACAATATCTTCCCAAACTGTCTCCTGTTGTAATCTGAAGAGGAATAGTTATTGTCTCTTTCCACCACTGACCAAGTGATTGCACCCATCGCGTCGACCAAACTATGTAAAGGTCTCCACCTTGCCTCAACATGATGATTGGCGAGCAACCTTATTGTCCCGTTGCCGCCATGGATGAAGAAGGATCCTTGACTTGTAGATATGTTTTGTGTAAATCCCTCTACAATATAATTACCATTCACATAAGGTGTATACGTGAATAAAGAAAGGACATTGATGGATTCTTCTTTTGATTAACTAATCATAGTCTTTGTAATTCCTCGATGAGACCTTGAAGGGCAGTGACGGGACGCACACCTTGATTAGCCTGCATGCGTATGATTACATGTGTTGCTACGTTGCAAATGAGTTCAGGTTACAAAACTCTACACTATGCACATTGGTGGCGATTAAACAGGCAATTAAGACGGAAAGAGCGAGAGACCTTTTTTTTTGTCCGTTTAATCCCTTTCACTTCGGTGTGTGCGTGGCGAGCCACAATGCAGTCCCTGATCAGCAATAACAGAATAGAGCAACAATTGGGGTGGGTGGTGATTCAGGTTTAAGACTCCCTGGAGAGGGCATTGAGGTTGTTTGTGATTGGCTCATATTTAAAGGTGCATGCTTTTGTTATTGTCTCTTACTCGATCAGGGAACGTGGGAAAAAAGATAATAATAAGTACATAAACACAACTATAGGGGCACATTTGTTGTTGAGTTCTCACGATGCCTAAGACTTAACCCCTCCCCACCGCAACAACAAAACAAAGCAAAATAAACACGCATTAAGCAGGAAAAGTAATTGAACCCATTGCCCACTGCTCCTCATGTAGTTCTACCTCATGCGTATCATCTGAAAGCTGCATTGAATCTGAACACAACCCCTCTCGATGACTGATCTCTTTTGATAGAGCTTATTATGCAAACTGCTCCCAACTCCTGCTGCATAATTAGTGCTTAATTAATTTGAGTGAAATCTTTCATCTGTCTGTGTCCGGCCGGCTCTTTCCTTCAATTTAAAACATGATATTAATTTTAAAGGGGAGGGGAGATGGGTGCAGCCTCTTTGATGAAAAGGCTGATATAATTAATCAAGTACTATGTCTTTTCCTTTCATTTTTGAAGGAATCGCATTGTGCAAGTGTGGTGAGCAGAGTCTGATTAACACCATTATTCTCCCATAATTAGGCCGATCATTTAATCATCAAGGAAACAGCACAATTATATGGAAAAGTAGATTAGCCTGTCTAATGAGGAGTGTTCACTTTCTGGGAGGGCCGTGTTTGGAAAATCGTACATCCTATAAACAAAGATCAAATAAACATATCATGGGCTTGTGTGATGATCAGTATACTTAGATACTTGAGCTGCAGAGAAAATGTACAATTTTCCCTCTCTGCATCCTACTTTTTTGGATTCCCTGTATCACAGAATTATGGTTACACATATGCAGAGGTACTCCAGAACTGTCTGAGCGGGTTTTCTTAGGGTTACAAACCACATTCCACAAACATGCATGGCAGGTTAATGGAACACTCTAAATTGTCTCAAGGTGTGAGTGTAAATGGCCGTTCGTTTCTGTGTGCCCTGCGATTGTCTGGCAACTGGTTCGGGGTGTCTCTTGCCTACTGCCCAAAGACAGCTGGGATAGGCTTCACCCCCCACCCCCTACCCACCGCGACCCTAGTGAAGATAAAGCGACTCGTAAAATGAATGAATGAATGGATTGGATTTTGAGTTCAGGACCATGGACAGCAATCCGAGAGCGTCACTCAAATCTCGTTTCAGCACTTTCAAAGGGAAACAGAAGGGATAGAGAGTCTCGGGAAATTGCGACCACATTGAAATAAATAAG
This sequence comes from Hippocampus bargibanti, assembly GCF_051943395.1. Classification (NCBI taxonomy): domain Eukaryota; kingdom Metazoa; phylum Chordata; class Actinopteri; order Syngnathiformes; family Syngnathidae; genus Hippocampus; species Hippocampus bargibanti. The sequence goes on along the minus strand of NC_142742.1, from coordinate 15,790,469 downwards.
TGGAAGTGAAAAGCGGATAAGTGAGAGCTACGACCCATTAGTGAGCCACAGTGCAGCCTTCTTGCTCCCACATGATCGAGCTGCTGTCCAAACTTCCATCAAGATAATGGCGACCTCATATTTGCAATCTAAGAATATTGCAGAACTCATTATCAATATCATGACCATCTTCAGATAGCCTTTTTTGTGCTTGTCAAATGAAAAATGTAGGTCAAATACCTGCCCTCTCTTTTGATACAGTGCTGCTTCTTTGTATCTGCGTATATGCGAGTGCAGTTGTATGTGTGTGCAAAAGTCTCTCCATGTATGGACTTCAATTTACGGCTCTTCACCCCCATTGTGCAGCTGCGCCTCTGAGAACTCTTGTGGAGTAATTGAATGAGCTGTGCCGTGGGTGGGTTGGGGGGGACCTGTGGCATCAAATGCGAAGCCTGCTGGCCTTATTATCTGTAATATGGCCTCCGAGCACCCTGCGCCTCCTCGTCTGCTCATGAATACAGAAATGAATGTGATAGACGTCAGAGGTGAACGCGAGGAGGGGGGCAGAAAGCGGCCGGAGCGGCTTTAATCAGCTCGCAGATAGAACAATCACTTTATCCACCTCGGTAGCTCAGAGGTGAATTAGTGTTTAACATTCCATGGCATGCTTTCTGGCAGGGGACCCCACCCCAAACAACCAATGGACTGTGGCGATTATTGAGAGACACTGATGTTTCTGATGAGGAAATTAGAGCTAAACATGCCCATGGGAGTCCAGCTACTAATATGCAAGACTTTTTTTCACAGCAGCATCTCAGGAAGAGAAGCAAATTTGACATTTAGATGCATTGGCTGTCCCTTTAAAGTTCTTGCTGATACTGTGTCTATCCATGCCAAACTCCTTTTCAGCAACACTTAGATACATTTGCCACAAATGTGAACACAAAACCTCTGCCCGTATGCTGCGGCTATACCTAACTGTCACGTTTTAATTGTTGGCTTCACCGATCAAACATTTGAGACAGAAGAGCTACATTTACAAATGGTTTATTTTTCGGGCCAGTAAACTTTCCTATATTTGTACACACATGATAAATAAAACATTGTTTTACTAATACCTCAATGACAGTGATGGCTTCTACCAATTCTGAATATGTACAATTACAGGAAACTAAAAAGAATGTGATGACATTTGGATATAGCTCTTGAGTGAATTGAATTTTGTGGGTTTTTAAGGACGAAGATAACGAGCACGATTGTCAAAACAACACTGCTCACAAATCGCTACACTATAGTCTGTTTTTTTGGGAGGGGCTTCCACAATTTTTCAGACTAATAACTCAAATAACTCGAAGAGGTACAGACAAATACACCATGTAACTACAAAGTGTGTCACAAAATTTCCACTTTGTGTTGAATAGGACACTACATATCATGTATTCACAAATATTAGCATTATTATTGAATAGAAGTTTAGTTTTAATGAAGAACTGCATTGCATCTAACAGGACCCTCCACAACCTGCCCACCACCTTTTCCAGCTACTCCCCTTAGGCAGGCGATACCGATCCATACGGACCAAATCCAGCAGACATTTAAGCATCTTCTTCCCCCTAAACCATTGACTCTCTAAACAGTAACCCAAATACAACTGAATAGTGCCTCTTTGCAATTTTGCACAACCTTGCGGAACGGCATCCTGTTATAATCATTGTAGCTCCAGCTCTGTACAATCTTGAACCACTGTCTGCTTGATACTTGGCACTTTGTCTCACAGTTGTTGCTGACGTACCATTTACATTAAGGAATTAGACTGGATTAGATTAGATTAGATTAGATTAGGTTATGTTAGTTTAGTTTAGGTTACATTAGATTAGATTAGATTACATTAGTGTCCTCCATACGCATTTGCCGTGCCTTTTTTTTATGATGATACCAGTGATGCGTGTTCCACCAGAGACAAATCAGAATCAGAATCATCTTTATTGCCAAGTACTGTATGTAGAACACACAAGGAATTTGACTCCGGTAGAAATTCCTTGCGTGTTCTACATACCTGTCCAATAAAGATGATTTTCATTCTGATTCTTATCCACCAAAGAGGATAAAGGAGTACAAAACTCATTTGTCAATGTATCATCAAATACAGTTCTACACTACAGGAAAGTTCATTCACCATGACAACAACATCAAACCAGGAAGGATTTTCTTATGGTAGATGACAAAGAAGAATTCAGGACTATTAACAGTGAAGAAAAATGTCATCATAACGTGATGAAAAGAAACAAAATAAAACATAACCGACAAAGGTTACAATTATTTGCTTCCCAAACAACTATGGACACTAGGCTGACAAGGAATCTTCATACATGGGGGAAAATAAATAAATAAAGCAATAAAGCATAACTTTTGTTCTCTTGTTGACACCTACTCATATGCTCTCAGCGCGAGCACAGAAGCTGAGAGTGAGGTTGTGCCATGTCCACAGCCAGCCTTATTAAATCTGGGGCCCTCGCTGGCTCGCTCCATGGAAAGGAGAAGCAAGAACAAGACCTCGGCTAATCCATTACAATAATTGATTGACAGTACATTGAAGACAGCCATGTAGGGAGCAACAATTAGAGTCCTGTCCTATAGCACTTTCAATTTGGCTTGCTGATCGTTCATTTGGAGGCATCTGCAGTGGGGATAAAGCACATCAATGTAAAAATGTCATCCTGGAAATGTTTGACAAACTCTGGGAAATTCGATTTAAGCAGCCACAACATTGCAACCGCATGCTTCATTGTCACGTCCGAACGAGGTGAGGCAACAGATCTCGTCGGACAAAAAGGAGAGCTGGATCCAAAATACTCGAAGGAGACAGGAATAGCTTCAAAAGAGGCTTTACTGAGACACGCAGGGAACAAACATAAAGTGACGAAACGGAGAAGCGAGGCAGCGATTGCCGAGTGGGACCAACCTGCGTACTGTGAGGCGACAAGGGCGTGGAATGAGGAAATACACTGGCGAATACCGAGCCTAACCGGGTGACTTTTATAGCCAGAAGGCACAATCAGTGGATTGGGATCAGGTGCGTGAGCCCGGAGGAGCAGGTAGGGGAGGGGCGCGCACCTGATGCCAATCAGGATGTGATATTCATCTAATCGGGAGCTGCATCAAACATGAATATGACACGATTACTACCTTAATCATTCACTGCCAGACATGGGCAAAAATGTGTCCACTCCAGTGCCAGGGTTTTTGACATTGTCACTCAAATTCCAGGACCCACAGAATATTGAGATTTAGGACTACATAAACATTCAATGCAACCTAAGGAGTAAACCTTAGACTCTCTTCTTTCATCAGAAAAAATAATTAATTCCTGAATTATATGAGTCTCGAGTTATATCAGCTTGAAATGAGGGTGGCTGTCCAAAATACAATGCAATCTATACATATGGTTCATACAGCGCTTTAACAACAGTTGAAACTGGAACAAAGCGCTAACATGGAAAAAAAGGGGAATCATGCTCCTTGCGGAAGGGAAAAACATTGCCAGAGGTCTGGCCGGTGCTTTATCAGCACCCAAGTAAGAAAAAAAACAAAACCCGAACTAATTTGGAAATGGCGTTCTATGTCATATTTTCAATTCATCATACGGAGCATTTGGAGTAGTTTGACCCTCTCATGTGTCCAGATACAGATTTTTTTAATATAAAGTATGGGCCTTATAATTCCTCATGGGGGAATTTATTAGTCACGGAAGTGGTACACTCTTGCCTAACTTCAATGCAAACAACATGGATTTGTTTCATACTCAGTGATCATGATCGGGTAGGTGCCTCTCCTTAGGGTGTCTTTATAATCGTCAGGAGGGATGTCTGCTTCCCTGTTACAATGAATTCTCAATTTTCCATCTGTCCATTTGTCAGATTGCTAAACATTGTCCTCTGGTACACTGACCACGCAAACGCGCACGCACACACACGCGCGCGCGCACATGCGCGCACACACTCACGGACACACAGACACACACACACACACACACACACACACACACACACACACACACACACACACACACACACACACACACTGTACTTGTCTCACCTTGTGGGGTCCCACAAGGTTCATTGTTAGGACCTCTGCAGTTAAACTTAACATGCTTCCATTGAGCCGAAATTAAACTAACAAATACCTCACCATGAGGAAGATGAGGAAGACACACAAATATATATTTGACAAACATCAAGAAATTAGTTCAGTCACTGTTTAATTGCATTATGCAAACCAATGACATTGTTTCTCCAGCTAAACACGTCTTTAAGTTTGGGTAACAAAACGGAAGACAGAGTGTGAGATCTTCTCTTCGATCTCTCACACTTATTTTCATTCTGGATTCAGATTTAAATTTCCAAAGCCACATTAAATCTGCAGCCTCTAGTTGGTTTTTACCATTAATCAAAATCGACAGAGTCCGGTGAATGATAATGCTTCTTGATTTAGAGATGATAGATAGTACAATCTGTACTAAAAAACAAAGGCTCCCACATAAGGCTGAAATTTGCTCCCTGTGTTATCTAAATCTTTTTTCAGCCCAATATAGTGATTGCAACTTTCGACAGTTGAATAGAGGTAGATAGTGCAGGTGGCCAATAAATGCATGGTCTACTCAGCTTTAGCCTTTACTGTAACAATGTTCGAGTGGTCTTTTTTACAACACCACCTGACTCAATTTAGAGGGCAGCTTGACTGGAGGCTTTTCAAATATTTACCCAGCACATGATTAAAACGAAGCTTTAACATCGAAAACGCATATCTACAATCGCAGTAATTAAAAGTGAACCCAGCAGTGGAAAAAAAAAGAGTTGGGGGGTGACAACAGGCTCGAAGAGGCCTCTTGGCTGCAGCTGTATGCTAATGGGGCGCCGATGCTTCCCTGACAAGCCCAGGCAGCACGCGCCGCCAAGCATAAGATGCACATGCGCAGTAGAACGCAGCTGAGGCCTCAACAGAGGCCCAAGTTCAGACTTCCGAGGAAATTCGCATGGCAGGAAGACAAACTCTTTAAAATACCATCAAGGTCTCGACAAAGCAAGTAAGGTTAGGATATGAAGAGACTTGCTATTATCAACTTCAATGAGCAGGTATTGACAATGGGTCAGTGAGAACAAAACAAACAATGAAATAAATACTAATTCGTGTGTTTTACAAATGAGACAATAACTAAATAAAAACAAACTCCATGTGCTAATTTGAAGACGAATTAACTAAAAACAGCGTTGTGTACCTCTAGTCAAGTGATACACACACATACACTCCCACACACAAGCACACGTACGCAAACACACTCACACGAACACTCACTCACACAAACACTCACACACTCACATGAGCGCGTGCGCGCGCACACACACACGTTCACGCAACCCTCCCCCGCCCCCCGCACACACACAGGCCCATTGAGAGGAAGGCGCACAGGCCCGAGGCTCAGCTCCGATTGTGTAATTATTTGACTTGGTCATACTGCAGCTTTATGCAAATGAGGGGAACAATGTATGACGATGGAGTTTAATTCCTCCCTGGTTTGCTGACTGAAAGGGGAAAAGAATGCTCTCTAGGGCAAGTGGTGCATCACAACCTACATTAAATCTTGAGGGGGGTGAAAAAAAGAAACATTAAAACACGTAAAAAAAATAATTACAGTAGCTATCTATCTATCTAGATAGATAGATAGATAGATAGATAGATAGATAGATAGATACATAGATAGATAGATAGATAGATAGATAGATAGATAGATAGATAGATAGATAGATAGATAGATAGATAGATAGATTATATATATATGTATTTAAAAAAGAAAACTAGTATGTTATTTCACTGATCCACTGATGAAAATGACGCTTTGATCCTCTTTTTTCTAGAACTGCTTCATGTAACAAAGTGGGTACAGAAAGAATGAATGACTCTGTGTCATTCTGTTTTCATATTATTTGTTTAGTTTTTTTGTTCTTTTGACTTCAAGATGGAACCGCGACAGTGACTGCCTTTCCAGCAGCTCGTGTATTTTATTTTTCTACTTCTTTCATTCCTTTCATCTTCCTTTCATAACTTTTCTGCTGTTAAATGTACATTTATCCACTGCGAAACTAATAAAGGTTAAACCATTTCAATCCAATCCACCAAATAGACATTTTATAAAATGAAACCTTTTTAATAAAACATTTTCGATGTCTTTTTTTTCTCAAAACGCTTGCACAAAGCACAAGGATTTCAGGTCAAAATCGGGCTACATATTTTTGGTTTTTCTTTGTTACTTGTATGTGGCGCGGTGATGATTGCAAGTACATACACGCGTCACACGCTGGACCAAATTGCTGAGTGTACAAATTGCCTTGAACAGGAACAAAAAAGGGGGGATAGGCAATGCTATTTAAAGATGGCCAGACGTGGCTATTGTGCGCAAAGACCAGAGGGCCTTCTTATTACTTATGTATGCAGCGAGACGTCTGATTTATAGCTGGGGTTAAACTACCGAGAAAGACACGTGCCTTAAAAAAAGGGCTCCCCCCCCCCGACCGCCTCATATCCACATAGTGTTGACTGATAAAGGAAAATGGTTTATAAAAGTCGTTTGCCGATAGGGCAGTGCGTTAACGGGTGTTGTCGTGCGTAAAAGTGGGCGCATGTTTTTGGACAGTCTCAACCTATTTTGATTCTATGTTGGAGATTTCCTTCAGACACTGCTCCCCCCCCCCAGCCCTCCCCAAAAGAGAGCCACAAAAGCCACGGCGCGTGTGCATGTATGGAGAGCCATCGGAGCGTAAAAAGAGGAGGGCGCTGGCGTGTGCCTCCGTCTGGGAGGGGTTGGGCGCGCACATTAATGCAATAAACCGCCAGTGCATCTGCTAAGCTATCTGCACACCCTCCAACGAAATCCACCAAAAGCGGGACTCGGGGCCCTCCCACACGCCACTCCACTGGGATCACACAGGCGTCTGATTGGCCGGGGATGCGGCAACCAGGGGGGCGAGAACAATAGCATCATTCCGCCATAAAAAGAGTGGAGCTATGCCTTCAAGACGAAAACATTTCAGCAACAGAAGGCTCCAAACAGCGGGCAGATAAAGTCCCTGATCGGTCGTCAGGTGTTCCCAGATTTCGAAGCATCCTGGATACTCGACACTGCTTTCGCATCCTCCAAGTGCCTTCTCATCGCTCCCCGCTGCCAACATGCCCAAAGGATTCCTGGTAAAAAGAAACAAGAAGTGTGCACATGTTTCCTACAGGACTCGGACAGACGAGGACGACCTCCAGGAGCCCTGTAGCCACCTCACCCGAGCTGCCTTCCCGAGTCACATCCAGCCATGCCTGCCGTCTATGTGTGGGCCGTCCAGCCCGGATCGCCCCTCGGTGTCGCCTGATCTCGCGGCAGCCAACGCGCCGGTGCCCAAAACGGAGAAGCCGGCCCAGTTCGGCAACCCCGAGACGGTGTGCCAAGTCCTGTACAGCCCGACCCGACCCATCAGCAAGGAGCACGACAGGGCGTATTTTGAACGTAGTTTCAATCTGGGCTCGCCCATTTCTGCTGAATCATTCCCGACACCTGCTTCACTCTCCGGCCTGGATCACTTCCTGTACGCCCCGGTCGACTTGAAGATCGGCACGAGCAACAGTAGCCGAAGCGGTACAACGAGCACCGGCGCCACCAGCAGCAGCAGCAGCAGCGGCAGCACCGGCAGCACCGGCAGCGGCTCGCTGCCAGCACCGAGCAATCGCGTCGCCGGGACCAAGAGACCGGCAGCCGACGGCGCGGAGCGCAAATCCAAAGCCGCTCCCAAGAAACCCAAAGCCATCCGCAAGCTCAACTTCGAGGACGAGATGACCACCTCGCCCGTGCTGGGGCTCAAAATCAAAGAGGGTCCCGTGGAAGTGAAGCCCAGGGCACAGGCGTCAGGAGCCAACAAGCCTTTGGGGGAGTTCGTGTGTCAGCTTTGCAAGGAAGCCTACGCGGACCCCTTTTCACTGGCCCAGCACAAATGCTCCCGCATCGTTCGGGTCGAGTATCGGTGCCCGGAGTGCGATAAGATGTTCAGCTGCCCCGCCAACCTCGCCTCGCACCGCCGCTGGCACAAGCCGAGAACCAGCGGCGCCCCGGCAGTTCCGCCCCACGCGACGCAGGGCACTAAACTCGAAATGGCCAAAATGGCACCCGCGGCTCTCAAAACAGCCACAGAAGAAGCCAAAGACGCGAGCGACAGAGACACCCCTAGCCCGAGTCTCTCAGAGTCCGGTTCCGACGACGGTTCGTACGACTGCCACTTCTGCGGGAAGAGGTTCAAGCGCCAAGCATACCTAAGAAAACACATCATGGGACACCAGGTGGTACAGAAGAAAGTTCTGGAGGAGAACGGATTCCTGATGGAGCAGGTGCCGCAACCTTCATCCTCGCCCGCCTCCTCCTCATCCTCGCCCCCCTCCTCCTCCTCCCCAGAGGACGCCCCGAACCAAAGTCCCCTCAATCTGAGCTCCGCGGACCGCCTGCTGTGTCCCGTGTGCGGGGAGAGTTTCACCAGCAGGGCGGGCCAGGAGCGACACCTGCGCCTCATGCACTCGTCCCAAACGTACCCGTGCAAGTACTGCCCCGCCACGCTCTACAGCTCGCCGGGACTGACCAGGCATATAAACAAGTGCCACCCTTCGGAGAACCGCCAGGTGATCCTGCTCCAAATGCCCGTGCGGCCCGCCTGCTGAACGCTGAATTTGTGCCTTTGGACAAGGAGGAAGAAGAGAACCAACAAGTCAAGGACATTTTGAGGGGGCTTAAAACTCAAGAAAAGAAAAGAAAAGAAAAAAAAACCAACAAAGAGTCGTCTGTACGGTCCAAGTGATGTCCTTTCCTCCCTTTATGCCAATCATTGATTGATTGTTGAGCGCTTCTCTTTCGATTCGGACGATATCCACACACACAGGCCTATTTTGAGACGTTCTTTTCTCAAATTAGTTTACGGAGAAGTTTAGTTTTGATTGTTAAAGGGTATTTTTTCTAGGACAGCACATGTACTCAATGATAGCTTCTAGACCTAAGAATTGTTCGGAAATCCGTCAAAGCCTTTCTTTCTTTTTCAAAAAAAAAAAAAAAAAAGGATCACTGTAGCTTTGTTTACGAAAGACAACATGATCAAGTATGTCTTAATAATGTGTGACTGCAGGATTGTCTGTTGCGTAGAGCCACAAATGCCTTTAGTCTATAGTCCGAAATAGCCTCCATCTCATCCAAATCCCGCTGTACAACTGCCTTAAAGAGTCAACATCGATTATTTTCATTTTCAACGCTGGCACATATTTTAATGCTATTATTATTACAATTGAAGATTGTTGCAATATTTTCGTTGTCATCATGTTTATTTATTTATTTATTCTAATGATTTTATGTAACTTATTGATGTGATTGTTGTGATTTTCCCCTCTTTGTGAATTGTTCTGGCAGTTTACATGTCGTTTAGCCAAATTGACAGTTTTTTTTAATTTCTTGTTTAATTTATGAGTTGTGACAAGTGTCGTGGGTCGGGTTCTAATCATCGAGATCCACAACTCTTGTGAAAAGAAGAAAACAAGAAAAACACGAAGCTCTTAACTTAGATGCAATCTTTTTTAAGGATGTTATTTTCCTAAATGTTGGCTTTTATAGCGCTTTGATTGTATGTGCATATTGTTGTTGTCTAAATAATAATAAAAATATTTTCAAAATGACGATTTTGGGTCAAGGTGGTTTCACCTTCACATGAATAATGATAACATGAAACCTTTTCATTTCACCAAAAGAAAACATTTGGAATTGAATGCAATGCTATTTTGTTTTCAAAAGGCGCGTGATTAGGAAAACGTTTTAGAATGCAGGTCACACCTGCTTCTGGCATTCTTGGAAAAGTTATCTGTAAATGACATTTTAATTCATATTTTACGTCAACTAGACATATTATACACCCAACTCTGAGCATGCAGCTCAGACTGGAAAACGTAAAACACCCACAAAAATAATGTCATATTTGTTGTAACGGGCCAGGATAACGAACACTCCGGGGCAAGGTGGGGGTCCCCGCGTCGTAAATTGCATAGTTCTTGTGGCCCACTGAGTGTTCGCCCCCCGCCCCACCCCACACACACACCTAAACGAGGGCACTTTTTGGAAACTAATTGATCGTCGTTGAAGCAATAAAGTCAAGCAGTTCACGTTTTTCATTACTTTTGAAACAGATTTATCGGGTCAAGTGACCCGCAGAAGCTGTAATTAAGCAACACCTGAGAGTTTATTGGGATCGTGACATTTTCTCCGGCTTGTGATGTACAACTTTTTATCGCGTTTTGGAAGTGATGTGGTAAGTTCTCTTTTGTAAAAAATACAAAACAAAACAAAGTTCTCTTTCGTAAAAATACAAAACAAAACAAAACAAAAATACAGCAAGCAGCAGAGTCTCTGTGAAAATTGGTCTGATGAAAAGGATAAAACCAAGGCCCACGCACTGCATCAAAATGAGTTAAAAATAATGGTTCAGGACAATTAATTAAAAATATCGTTCCCTGGTCTGTGTTTTAAATTGTTTTTCGTTTCGATCCAATAATCTAATGATTTTCTTTTCAAACATCAGCCGAGCTTCCCTCAGATTTTGAAATCCGTCATCGCCATCATTTGCGAAGGATTGCGACACATCAGAAAAGATACTTTGAAGAGTCTCTTTGTCACTTCCTCGCCAAAAAAGCGTCTGGACACTTAGTTATGACTGCATTTTTTTTCTCGAGTAAAATTAATACATTTGCGTTTTCGGCTACCACAAAAAAACGTCTGGGCAAATTAGAAACGAGTCAGAGAGCGGATTTCAACTTTTCATCATCCCCAAAAAATAAATTAAACTTCTTTGATTTTTAGAAAACCACAATTCTAGTCCCCGTCCTATAATTTACCATCTTCAAAACATTTGATCGATCATGAACGTTTCGACTGCCTCTCCATTCTTTCCGCACGCATCGTTTGTTTGTACGAAACCAACTTGTTGGCACAGTGGTAAGGAAAATGACACAAAAGCGAGGGCCTGAGTTTTTAAAATCACAAAACATGTAAGTCAAATTTGGATGACGCACCCAACTGTAAAACAATTCCCCAAACCTGCTTACCAACGGAACCATAAATATTAACAATAAACAACGTCCAAGACGAAACTGCGTCACATATTAGGTAAAAACATTTTTACAATCAATCTTAACTAATTTGCAAATGTGTTTAACATTGAATGTCGATGCCTCGTCAGTTATAAACTGAACCCCCACATCCACAGATGTCACGTATAAAATCCTAATAACTGAGAATGGCTTAGAGGAACCAGGACGTACAGCCCCCCCCCCCCTCGAAATCTCCTATCAGGCAGTGAAAATGAGGTAACATTAGGCTTCTTTCTAACACAAGTTTCAGGGCTCAAATTACGGTCAAGTGCTTTTCTGGCGTTTTTATGTGGAAAAAGGCGAGGCACGGCACCCGAAGGTGCTTGGCGCTTTTGCACCTGCACCTCCCAGTGAGGCTCCATTATGCAGGCCTCCTCTAAACGAGGCTGAGCAGCAGGGGAGACAGATGGGAGGAGGGTCAGGTTACCCCCACTGCTACTAGCCAGGCCTGGCCCGGGTCACAAAGCCCATAGTAACGCACTGGATAACACACACACGCACGCGCGCACACACACACACACGCGCACACACACACACACACACGCGCGCGCGCGAGCGCACACACAGTTACTGTACCATTATGAAGAAATCAAGGACAAAAGCCATGCCATACAATTTCAAACAGCATTTAATGAAATGTTTCAATTTTCACATCCCTAAAATAAAAGATCATTAAAACATGTGGCAAGTTGTCAAAAGACAGAATCTTTAAGCTTTTTTCCCCTTTATATCCACCTTCTTGCTCTGATACAAAATATATATTACCGGCATTTATCGATTTATATGAAGAAGGTTATCAAGCCCTCAGATTTGACACCGCGTACATACAAGAAACGCTCAAACACCTGCAATGACACAGAAATCCCTATTGCTACAAACCTTAAATGTTTATTTCAAGTGACTCGTTAGGGGAACTAAAAAACCTTGACGGTATCGGGGTTTATAAATTCTTCCTCTTCTAACCAGAAAAGAAGAAGAAACCCCTGGCCAGCTTTGAGTAGGTGCATGTTTTCATCCACCAGCAAGCAAACAAACATAGCTGGCGATGTGGGAGGAGGAGTGGAAAAGTAAGACATACGAGAACGCACCAGATGGGGATAAGCTTTGCAGCCTAGGTGGAGTCCTCAGAGGATACCTACGTGAGTGTGGGAGACACCTGGCTGCCATAGCAACCAAAGAGGTGAGAACGCCAGCCAGGCTGTTGCTCAGAGGCCTCTGAGAGTTCACCTTAGGCATGCCACGCCAAACTCAAGGTTGTGGATCATGGGAACAAGGAGGAGCCACTTGATTCCATTTGCAGGCAAAGACAAGAGGGAGAAGTGCCGCACGTATCATCAAGAAGAGCTGCCATTCCAAATCCATCTGCTGTTGTTTTTGTTGCGGGTCACAAGGGAGGGGGAAACAAAATCACACGGCTAAAGTCCCGCATCGTTCGGGTCGAGTATCGGTGCCCGGAGTGCGATAAGATGTTCAGCTGCCCCGCCAACCTCGCCTCGCACCGCCGCTGGCACAAGCCGAGAACCAGCGGCGCCCCGGCAGTTCCGCCCCACGCGACGCAGGGCACTAAACTCGAAATGGCCAAAATGGCACCCGCGGCTCTCAAAACAGCCACAGACGAAGCCAAAGACGCGAGCGACAGAGACACCCCTAGCCCGAGTCTCTCAGAGTCCGGTTCCGACGACGGTTCGTACGACTGCCACTTCTGCGGGAAGAGGTTCAAGCGCCAAGCATACCTAAGAAAACACATCATGGGACACCAGGTGGTACAGAAGAAAGTTCTGGAGGAGAACGGATTCCTGATGGAGCAGGTGCCGCAACCTTCATCCTCGCCCGCCTCCTCCTCATCCTCGCCCCCCTCCTCCTCCTCCCCAGAGGACGCCCCGAACCAAAGTCCCCTCAATCTGAGCTCCGCGGACCGCCTGCTGTGTCCCGTGTGCGGGGAGAGTTTCACCAGCAGGGCGGGCCAGGAGCGACACCTGCGCCTCATGCACTCGTCCCAAACGTACCCGTGCAAGTACTGCCCCGCCACGCTCTACAGCTCGCCGGGACTGACCAGGCATATAAACAAGTGCCACCCTTCGGAGAACCGCCAGGTGATCCTGCTCCAAATGCCCGTGCGGCCCGCCTGCTGAACGCTGAATTTGTGCCTTTGGACAAGGAGGAAGAAGAGAACCAACAAGTCAAGGACATTTTGAGGGGGCTTAAAACTCAAGAAAAGAAAAGAAAAGAAAAAAAAAACAACAAAGAGTCGTCTGTACGGTCCAAGTGATGTCCTTTCCTCCCTTTATGCCAATCATTGATTGATTGTTGAGCGCTTCTCTTTCGATTCGGACGATATCCACACACACAGGCCTATTTTGAGACGTTCTTTTCTCAAATTAGTTTACGGAGAAGTTTAGTTTTGATTGTTAAAGGGTATTTTTTCTAGGACAGCACATGTACTCAATGATAGCTTCTAGACCTAAGAATTGTTCGGAAATCCGTCAAAGCCTTTCTTTCTTTTTCAAAAAAAAAAAAAAAAAAGGATCACTGTAGCTTTGTTTACGAAAGACAACATGATCAAGTATGTCTTAATAATGTGTGACTGCAGGATTGTCTGTTGCGTAGAGCCACAAATGCCTTTAGTCTATAGTCCGAAATAGCCTCCATCTCATCCAAATCCCGCTGTACAACTGCCTTAAAGAGTCAACATCGATTATTTTCATTTTCAACGCTGGCACATATTTTAATGCTATTATTATTACAATTGAAGATTGTTGCAATATTTTCGTTGTCATCATGTTTATTTATTTATTTATTCTAATGATTTTATGTAACTTATTGATGTGATTGTTGTGATTTTCCCCTCTTTGTGAATTGTTCTGGCAGTTTACATGTCGTTTAGCCAAATTGACAGTTTTTTTTAATTTCTTGTTTAATTTATGAGTTGTGACAAGTGTCGTGGGTCGGGTTCTAATCATCGAGATCCACAACTCTTGTGAAAAGAAGAAAACAAGAAAAACACGAAGCTCTTAACTTAGATGCAATCTTTTTTAAGGATGTTATTTTCCTAAATGTTGGCTTTTATAGCGCTTTGATTGTATGTGCATATTGTTGTTGTCTAAATAATAATAAAAATATTTTCAAAATGACGATTTTGGGTCAAGGTGGTTTCACCTTCACATGAATAATGATAACATGAAACCTTTTCATTTCACCAAAAGAAAACATTTGGAATTGAATGCAATGCTATTTTGTTTTCAAAAGGCGCGTGATTAGGAAAACGTTTTAGAATGCAGGTCACACCTGCTTCTGGCATTCTTGGAAAAGTTATCTGTAAATGACATTTTAATTCATATTTTACGTCAACTAGACATATTATACACACAACTCTGAGCATGCAGCTCAGACTGGAAAACGTAAAACACCCACAAAAATAATGTCATATTTGTTGTAACGGGCCAGGATAACGAACACTCCGGGGCAAGGTGGGGGTCCCCGCGTCGTAAATTGCATAGTTCTTGTGGCCCACTGAGTGTTCGCCCCCCGCCCCACCCCACACACACACCTAAACGAGGGCACTTTTTGGAAACTAATTGATCGTCGTTGAAGCAATAAAGTCAAGCAGTTCACGTTTTTCATTACTTTTGAAACAGATTTATCGGGTCAAGTGACCCGCAGAAGCTGTAATTAAGCAACACCTGAGAGTTTATTGGGATCGTGACATTTTCTCCGGCTTGTGATGTACAACTTTTTATCGCGTTTTGGAAGTGATGTGGTAAGTTCTCTTTTGTAAAAAATACAAAACAAAACAAAGTTCTCTTTCGTAAAAATACAAAACAAAACAAAACAAAAATACAGCAAGCAGCAGAGTCTCTGTGAAAATTGGTCTGATGAAAAGGATAAAACCAAGGCCCACGCACTGCATCAAAATGAGTTAAAAATAATGGTTCAGGACAATTAATTAAAAATATCGTTCCCTGGTCTGTGTTTTAAATTGTTTTTCGTTTCGATCCAATAATCTAATGATTTTCTTTTCAAACATCAGCCGAGCTTCCCTCAGATTTTGAAATCCGTCATCGCCATCATTTGCGAAGGATTGCGACACATCAGAAAAGATACTTTGAAGAGTCTCTTTGTCACTTCCTCGCCAAAAAAGCGTCTGGACACTTAGTTATGACTGCATTTTTTTTCTCGAGTAAAATTAATACATTTGCGTTTTCGGCTACCACAAAAAACGTCTGGGCAAATTAGAAACGAGTCAGAGAGCGGATTTCAACTTTTCATCATCCCCAAAAAATAAATTAAACTTCTTTGATTTTTAGAAAACCACAATTCTAGTCCCCGTCCTATAATTTACCATCTTCAAAACATTTGATCGATCATGAACGTTTCGACTGCCTCTCCATTCTTTCCGCACGCATCGTTTGTTTGTACGAAACCAACTTGTCGGCACAGTGGTAAGGAAAATGACACAAAAGCGAGGGCCTGAGTTTTTAAAATCACAAAACATGTAAGTCAAATTTGGATGACGCACCCAACTGTAAAACAATTCCCCAAACCTGCTTACCAACGGAACCATAAATATTAACAATAAACAACGTCCAAGGCGAAACTGCGTCACATATTAGGTAAAAACATTTTTACAATCAATCTTAACTAATTTGCAAATGTGTTTAACATTGAATGTCGATGCCTCGTCAGTTATAAACTGAACCCCCACATCCACAGATGTCACGTATAAAATCCTAATAACTGAGAATGGCTTAGAGGAACCAGGACGTACAGCCCCCCCCCCCCTCGAAATCTCCTATCAGGCAGTGAAAATGAGGTAACATTAGGCTTCTTTCTAACACAAGTTTCAGGGCTCAAATTACGGTCAAGTGCTTTTCTGGCGTTTTTATGTGGAAAAAGGCGAGGCACGGCACCCGAAGGTGCTTGGCGCTTTTGCACCTGCACCTCCCAGTGAGGCTCCATTATGCAGGCCTCCTCTAAACGAGGCTGAGCAGCAGGGGAGACAGATGGGAGGAGGGTCAGGTTACCCCCACTGCTACTAGCCAGGCCTGGCCCGGGTCACAAAGCCCATAGTAACGCACTGGATAACACACACACACGCACGCGCGCACACACACACACACGCGCACACACACACACACACACACACACACACACGCTCACACACACGCGCGCGCGCGAGCGCACACACAGTTACTGTACCATTATGAAGAAATCAAGGACAAAAGCCATGCCATACAATTTCAAACAGCATTTAATGAAATGTTTCAATTTTCACATCCCTAAAATAAAAGATCATTAAAACATGTGGCAAGTTGTCAAAAGACAGAATCTTTAAGCTTTTTTCCCCTTTATATCCACCTTCTTGCTCTGATACAAAATATATATTACCGGCATTTATCGATTTATATGAAGAAGGTTATCAAGCTCTCAGATTTGACACCGCGTACATACAAGAAACGCTCAAACACCTGCAATGACACAGAAATCCCTATTGCTACAAACCTTAAATGTTTATTTCAAGTGACTCGTTAGGGGAACTAAAAAACCTTGACGGTATCGGGGTTTATAAATTCTTCCTCTTCTAACCAGAAAAGAAGAAGAAACCCCTGGCCAGCTTTGAGTAGGTGCATGTTTTCATCCACCAGCAAGCAAACAAACATAGCTGGCGATGTGGGAGGAGGAGTGGAAAAGTAAGACATACGAGAACGCACCAGATGGGGATAAGCTTTGCAGCCTAGGTGGAGTCCTCAGAGGATACCTACGTGAGTGTGGGAGACACCTGGCTGCCATAGCAACCAAAGAGGTGAGAACGCCAGCCAGGCTGTTGCTCAGAGGCCTCTGAGAGTTCACCTTAGGCATGCCACGCCAAACTCAAGGTTGTGGATCATGGGAACAAGGAGGAGCCACTTGATTCCATTTGCAGGCAAAGACAAGAGGGAGAAGTGCCGCACGTATAATCAAGAAGAGCTGCCATTCCAAATCCATCTGCTGTTGTTTTTGTTGCGGGTCACAAGGGAGGGGGAAACAAAATCACACGGCTAAAGGAGACGAGTCAAAGGGTGCCCATGTTTTGTTTCAAACGGCTATGGGATAACATCAGAGTGGACGGTCACTCCACAGGCAGCGTGAGGAGCGGTCTCACGTACACACATTCATCCGCTGTATGAAATAAAGAACTATCGGCTAAAAAAACAACAGTAGAAATAATTAATCAAAGAGGACTTTCTATTTATATCAAAGAAAAATGTACAAGAAAATAAAATGTCAAGCAATATACGCCCCAGAGCAGTCAATGCTAGTTGATCCAAGAGACAAGGAAAAAAAATCAATTGCTTGAATGTTGGAATGTCGATGCCACAGGACAGGATAACAAATGGAGGAGGAAAGAGACAGCAGGAACTTATTCAATTACCGGACACGAGCCCATGTTAACAACATCACAATGCAATTACAAACGCAGTCTTTTCTCATTCCAGCAGAGTTGCATAAATCAAATCATGGCACAATCTATTTGAATCTGTTTAAAAAAAGAAACCTTAGAGTGATAAAAAAAAGAAAGAAGAATCCAACAACTTTCAGTTCCACTCAAGTTAGAAAGATGTCACCGATTGTCCACTTGAAAAACAGCAAGTGCAGCTGCAGCTGCAGCAAGGACGGCTTCCAAACTTGTGTTGGGGGCTCACTACAATCAAGTAGCACCATTTAACACAAAAGAAGATGGGCGAAAGGTAGATTAAGGTTTTTAAAGGGAAGTCAGTATTTGGTAACTTGTAGTCACCGTAAAGGAGTAAAAGGTAAAAAAGTCTCCTGTTTTCTAAAAAAATTGGTTTCCTCAAATGCATTAGAGGACACAAGTGGGAAAAAAATGACACTGTTTACCGTCAAAGTGGCTGAAACAGCTTCGGGCTAATGTTCTGCTTAAAGAGGAAACATCACAACAAAGTGAGTGATTGCCACTTAGATTCAAAATTGCATTGCCCTCCAGTTACGGATTCATTTGCTACGAGTCAACAAAACAACAACAAAACCATGACACGGTTTCTTGCGGTCAGAGCTTCCAGACTGCTTTTTTCAGCTCAATTGCACGATTTGCTTATTGCGCTAGCTGATCGGCGGAGTCTTCCTGAGACTCGGTTCCTGGCGGCCTGGGGCGTGTTGGGGGAAACCTGGTCAACAGTGTTTGCCGACATTGTAGCGGCGGAGGCGACGGAGGAGGAATAGGCGGAGACTTCAGTGTTTGTGCTGCTGGAGTGGGAACCTGCAAGTGACATGTTTGCAAGGCAGAGTGCGTAAAAAAAAAAACAGTTGGCAAAGCAACACAAATATGGAGGCAGCGGTGTGATTCATCAGCATATCTCAGAGGGCTTTTTTTCATGCATGCTTGGTTGTTCATTTTTTTCTACCGTCATTACTTCTGCAATTCCAAATTTAGATATGTGCCATCAATAAAGAGTACTGAGGTCTACTGGGGGATTGCGGTGGAGTTAGGAGCAATAGGAAGAGAGAATATGCCGCTATTGTTCTAACAAAGTAAACTAGAATTCCTAAATTACCATTTCACCTGTTTCTTCAAAAATTATTACCAAAACAAATGCATTTAAAAGAAATCTCAATAGATGGTGTCAAAAATTAATTCGACAAGGATGAAAACGATAATAACAGTTATTTATCAACACAAAATATCGTTTCACGTCTGGTAATTTCCCAAACACTTTCATTTTGATTTCATAAACGTTTAATTTTATTTAGTTTGAGCTATTTTGCTAGTCTTCTTAAGCTATAATAATATTGGTCGCATATGTAGAACTGTCGCAGCTTGGAATTGAAGCGGATATGTGGGACAGGAGATGTGAGCCAATCTCTTTCATCAATGGATGCTACAGCTTCATCTTTGCTTTCAACATTTAGCTTATAGCAGATGTGCACATTACACCATGACGTCCCAGATCCACTGGTGAAAAGGACACTTTGATTCTCTCCTCTTTTATCTAGACCTGCTTCATATACAGGGTACCGAAAATGGTTAAGATTGAATGACTGTCTTTGTGTTGTCATATTTTGTTTTTGTTCCTTTGACTTCAAAATGGCGCCGCAAGAGTGGTTGCCTTTACAGCAACTCCTCTATTTTGTTTTCTACTTCATTTCCTTTCTTCTTCCTTTCCATAACTTTGCTGCTGTGAAATGTACATTTCTCCATTGCTAGACTAATAAAGGCTCGTCCAATCATAACATGTTTTTCTTATCACACAGTTTTTGCAAGCACAGCATTGGGGATACAATTTTCATGTGACATCAGATCAAGGTGACTTTGATGATCAGCTTTCACATGTACATTTGAAGGCCTTTGGAGGTTCTACTGTAAACCATTTTACATGTTTATATGTTGAGGAAATCATAGCTTGTGGAAAAAAAGAAACTGTCTTCTAGAATGGAAAGATGCTGAAGTGATAAGAAAAGGAAGAATCGATTGTTGAGACAGCAAAGGGGTGCGGCGGGATACATCAAGGTCTTTTTGTGGTTTGTCCTCAAAAGCCGCACATCAAGAATTATGGAAGCGGCAGGGAGGTGGTCATGACATGTTGGCGAGGACAATCAAAAGTTGTGAGCGACGGCCTGACTTCCTCAGTCAACCTGGAGCCCCCTGCCCGCCTTTTACCCCATGACGCAAGTTTAAACAACTCCTCGGCTTTGTTGGGAAAGCATCTGGTTGCCTATTTCCTTTCTTCATTCTTTTATTTGCTGCCATTTTTTTTCAAGAGTATCTCGAGTTGCAGCAGCTAAAAGGACTGGCAGATGGCTGGAGTAACAGACACTCGGCAGCACAGTGGAAACCAGCAGCATCCAGAGGCCGGGGCTTTGGATAAAACAGTGGGTGTGAGAGGGGAGGTGTGTGTGGAGGCTGGGGGGTGTCCAAACATTTGCCAATCTGCATATGAATATGAAAAACAGAGGATGGGTTCAGATAAACATGGGGGCTGGCCTTAGGGGCAGTTCATATCCTACATTCCTATATTCTTCTACACTAATTCCAACAGTAAACACTCATTATTTGCTAAAATTGAATCCAGCACAAAGGCAAATGATAGACAGGAAGAAGTTTCATTAGTTCTTGATTGCGGTGCAGTTCACCCACTTAGCCTTCCCTATCCATTAAGTGGCCCATTAAAAAAATACCGCTCCAACCAGGAGTATGTCTCACAACGTGCTGCTTATGTACTGCGGTTGACTGTGTGGCCTTATTTAATAACAATGAATTTTCATGTTAAAAAAGTGAGTCATTGTTGTTGTCATTGAGAGCATGCGATTGCTGACCGCTTCAGGTGGAAACAGCGGCGGGATATCACAGAGGGGACGGCAAAAGAAGAAGAAAAAAAAAAGGGGTCACTTGGTATCCCACCGGTGCCCTCGATGGCAGTTCAAACAAGGCTTTCTATGACAAAGACGTCTTCCAGTGTGGCAGGTGTTGGTCTCAGAGTCTGCCTCAGGCAAACAGGCACACTTGAACAGGAGGAAATTCAGGGGGAGGGGAGGCGGGTTTAAAAGAAAAAAGAAAAGCGTTTGCAGAGAAAAGAGATAAAAGGAGCTCGGCATGCTGAAGCAAAGTCCAGTAGTGTAGCCGTATTGTTCATGCTGCTACTTAGTCAGGTACTAATTGTCGCCACCGCTCTCAATTACCAGCCTGGCCTCAAAAGGAGGACACCCAGCGAACAAACAGCCTATTTTTTTGCCGTCCCCTTTCCTTTGTGAGTGTGATCAGTAAATACAGATTGGTTAGCGGCGGTGGGAAAAATGAAAAGGGGGAACGTTGAGGTTGAGTTACAACAGCCAGAATGCATGAACGAGCAAAGGGTGAGATGTGGCTCTGGCCTGGGTGCTTACCTTCGTCACTTACAGTATTTGGACCTTTAAGATACATTTAATCTAAAAAGGGAAAGAGAGTAGAGAGTCACGTGAGACAGCAGTGGACAGACACACAAACACCATGGCACAGTGAACACAACACAGCGCTGCTCAAAAGATGGTTGGACAGCATGTTTGGTTAGTTGTCATTGGGAAGGTTAACCGAGTAGCTTTCTTTTCCTCCGGTGAGATTTTAAGAACCACAAGGTCCATTGGATCAATACAGTGACATTTGCAACTCAAACTCAACCGTGAGGCATGTCCAAAGTATGAACAGTGGCCAGTTCACAGGGGAGCAACGCTCCTCAAGACAAGACAATGTCTCCAGGCGTGTGAAGCCATCTCAGACCAGGGATTTGCACTCGCTTCACTCACTGCTGACATTATTGAAAAACGATGATGAATGAGGAAAAAAAAACAAAAACAAAGTGCACAATGGATGTAATGTGGATTAACTAACTCATGCAAGAAACCATAAAGCTATTTTCAAATTTCAGATTTGGGAGTTGAAGAACTGTGGAGGTCGTTGACCCATCATGATGGCACTAAAGCGAAGAAGGAGGCGGGGCTACGGAAGGCAATGTGAAAACCTCCACAGTGAAACAACGATTCACTCCAGGGGCACTTAGCATGCAGCATATGCATTTTCAGTGGACCCCTGCTAAGGGTTATGGCTAAATCATGCTGTACTCCCAGGATGACCTAAACAAACACACAGATGTTAGTGGGCTGCGGCTGGGCATCATGCTGAGTGTGGAGGAGGCAAAGCAAGAGTCTTACAGTGCACTTTGGCCCAAGGGTATTCCATGTCCCAAACCATTCCCGGCCAACGCCTGCACGCTGTCATGAGGCATGGATGACATGTTAGTGGCAGCAATGGAAAGCAGACCAGCACGGAGTGAGGCACAGACACACAGACGGACACGCATGCATGCACGCACACACACTAACAGGAAGACACACAGACACACACCGACAAGAGAGAAACACAGATACACACGCACGACAGGAGACAAAAATAGTTGACGGGCCTGCAAAAGTTAGCCTTGAGTGACATCTGTCTGTCTGTCCAGACACACACGCACATACATACACACACACACACACACACACACACACACACACACACACACACACACACACACACACACACACACACACACACACACACACACACACACACACACACACACACACACACACACACAGTGGGACCTCGGTTTACGAACCCCTTGGCTTACGAAGTTTTCGGTTTACGGACGTTACATTTATGAAAATTTTACCTTGCCATACGAACTATTTTTCGGGATACACACGGAGCTGCCACAATGAGTGATGTGTCGTTCGTGAATGAGCCCGTTCTCCAAACAAGGAAATGGCAGCTGCCTTTTTTTGTCCACTATTACCCCCCCGGGGGGTGGGGTTACAGACAGAGAGAGTGAGGCCGTTCTCCAAAAAACAAAATGGCGTCTTCGGTTAAAGCCACGTGATTGGTCAAGAACACAGCAGTGGGGGGGGGGGGGGCTTAAACATTAAAGAGACAGGCAGACAGAGAGAGAAAACACACACAGGAAAGGGAGAAGACAGAGCTTGAAACAAAAAAAAAAGAAAAGATGAAAAAGAAAAAATGGTGAGAAAATGGATAGAAAACTGTGAAATTTGGACCCATTTCAACTTTGATAGTTCAAAAGCAGAGTGTAGACTGGAAGGTTAAATATCCCATCAATCAGGCTCCACAAATAACCTGCACAAATCATTTGTACACTTGATGCAAAAAGCTATTAACCCAGCCAAATAGATCACAATTGATGAACTAGATACAATTATCACAGAGAAAGCACCGACAAGGGATCATTCCTCAAGATGGTCAAAGAAGCCCAGGTAACTCAGCATCAAGTGTTTAATGCTGAGGAAACCGGACACTCCATTCCATCAAGCCATTAACGACCATCACAAAGGTAAATAAAATGACTTTATTACATTATTATTTAGTACAGTAGTTTATTTCTTTAATCATAATACTATAGCACATTTATTATATATAAAATAAGGTGTATTTTGTGTTTAGTTTTAAGGCTTAGAAAATTAGAAAGTAGAAAATTATGTTTTATGGGGACCTGGGAACAGATTATTCTCATTTTAATGATTTCCTATGGGAAATTAATTTTTGGGATACACACTTTTTCGCCTTACACACTCTGTCTGGGAACTAATTAAGTTTGTAAGCTAAGGTCCCACCATATATATATATATATATATATATATAAATTGGGATTCGTTAAAAATAAAAAGTTGCAAGAAGATTCAATAGCCTTGTGATATTAAAACCACTATAAAATATGGGTCTTAAAAAAAAACAAAAAAAAAAACAAGTCCAAAAAAACAAGAGCAATCAATTTGAATCCATGTGGCTCCAGAAATTGTTAGGTGGCAAAATCATTTTTAACATATAACCTGTCGCCAATTTACTCATGTAAATACAAATACCACACGTACATCACATAAAAAAAGCTGCTGGTGGAAAAGCTGCTGTCTCCTGGTTTGATATGTAACCGTTTATAAAGGTGATTTAGATTTTAGAGTAAAAAAATAGAGTCAAATGTGAACAAAAATGTGTCTATGGCGTGCTATTCCATACTATGATCCCTTCAGAATGCGCGTCAAGAGAAAAGGAGGAGAAAAGTGCAATCCTATGTATTGATTTCTGTGCAGCTGCGGATCGATCAGTGCTGATACAAATAGGAAGAACAAGATAAGGCATGCTTTTGATTCCATTCATCATGAAGTGATAAGAGTCCTGTGCTGACATCCGCGAGCTGCTGTTTGCTGGATGGATCCCTTAAGTGTTGGTGAATGATCTCATGGTGACACACACACACTATCACCAACACCACGAGCCATTTAACACGGCTGCTTATATTCATGGGTAAGACATTGCAGCAAGTGGGTTGAAGTCAGTGGAGAGCCAGGCCTGTTTTTTGATATTTAAGAGCAAAGGTGGAGGAATAGGAAATGTGCAAATGGTGAGTACAGGCAAGTGCGTTTCTCCTGCTGTGATCAATTTGGACAAGAGGCAAAAACTAAAAAAAAAAAAAAAATAATAATAATAATGACGATAAGGAAGTACTGTACAGTAACGGGAATTTTTTGGATGGAGAAAAAAAGAGAACAAAATGAGGAGACCGAAATAAAGGAAGGGCATTATGTGTTAATTTCTCACCTGTCCCACTTGTTGGGTAGCCAGGGGAGGGAGAGAACACCTGCGAGGCAAAGTCTTCAAATGTCATGACCTCTCTGTGATTCTGGACAATAGCTTCCAGGTAGAGTGCCCTTTCTTCATAGCTGGGTAACCATCATTAAGGAATATACAATTGGAATGGAAAACAAATACAGAAATATCATCCCTCCCTCCCTGCCTCCCTCCCTCCTTCCCTCTATCCCTCCCTCCATCCATCAATCCGCTTATCCTAACAAGGGTTGAGGGAGAGGCGAACAACCATCCACGACCACACAATTTTGAGTGTTCAATCAGTCTGCCATGCATGTTTCTTGGAATGTGGGAGGAAACTGGAGTACCTGGAGAAAACCCAAACAGGCCAGTGGAGAATATGCAAATTCCACCATGGGTGGGCTGAGCTGGAATTGAACCCTGCACCTCTGCAGTTATGCAAACTACTCGACCACCTTGTCGCAAATGTAAAATCGTCATATGTGCTCCCCCAATCCAAAAGCATTTGTGGCAGCCTGATGGGACACTCTACATTGTCTTTGTGTGATTGTGAGGGTGAATGGTTGTTCGTCTATGTGTGCCTTGCAATTGTGCACAACCGTTACTGCCCAAGACAGCCGGGATAGGCCCCAGTACGCCCGCAACCCTTGTGATTAGAAAATGGAAGTGATCGATGGGTGCCTTAAGATGGCTTCTCAACTCACTTCAACATAGTTCTTCGACACCACCACAGAAAAAACTAAGAGACCAGGCAAAGCTTTGGCCTGAGGATAAAAATAGTGAATCTGTGATCTTTCCAGTGAATAACAGAGGAAATGTTTTGAAAAAAAGACCAGTAAATAGGTGTAATCTGCAAATGACAAGTAAGCGAGAAGTCTGAGCATACATTTTTGTAGAGGCAGTTGTTACATTCATCTTCAGTTTCTCAATTACTGGTTGGTGTTCTAAAGGCACACAGAAGCATGTGCAATGATGTTCAAAATGGTAACATAAATTATTTTTCATGTTGCATTTTGAAAGGCTGCTTTTTAACTGCACATTTTATTTATTTTTCTTAACTTCTATGGATGTGCCAAGTGGGTCACAACTCGGTGACAATAGGAAAATGCGGGTCCCAGTGTGACAACAGACGAGAAATACAGCTCTAGACAATTACCCCACCCCCACACACATCCCCACCTCCAGCTGCCCTAATAGAAGTCTAGCAGCAGGCAGTATGCCTACTACTACCCTCTCTGACATGCTGCTTGCTACTTCTGTGCTATCAGAGGGAAAATTGAAGCCATTTGAAATTCAGAGTGACAAGCAACGACTGGGGTCTGGGCAGGGAGTTAGCAAGACGGATGGCTGGATTTGAAATGACGGGAACAGTCCAAATAAATAAATGGGGTCTTGAAATGGCTGCGGGTGAAGGTGGAAAACAGTCCGACAGCCATTATCATGTCATTATTGATGATGAAGTGTGCCAAATCTGTTGTGGAATGGATGTGGAATGGATGTGAATGAATGTGAAATATGCTAAAAGAAACTACTGAAGTAAAAATGTCTCTGATGGCATGATGACAGCAGGTAGTGCTCAACAATGACTGATTATTGTCGCCAGAGGCTGTTTACTATTTTGCATCCTCCACTGACTGTATGTTAACAATCACGCTTTTAGTAACAAACAGGCAGTTCAATAGCCCCTCCCTCACCCATCCTATTAGGAAAGCCCGGCGTGGGGTGGTGCTGGGCTGCAGCGAAAGCCAGGGATGAACCAGGTTGAGCAGAGATAGGTTGGACAGGGCTGAGGAGCTCCAGTCTGGGTTGTTTAGATAGGACGAGACAGTGACTGGGCGGGAGGCCTGCTGTGGGCACATGCCGCCACAGCAAGGGCCAAGGCAGCCATGACCAATGGCTTTGAGGAAACCATGGCAAAGTGAGGTTGACGGGCAGCTGAGCCGGTACACTCTAACTGCTAAGAAGGCCAAGATGCTGAGAGGGATGGACAGGCGGTGCAGAAAGACAAAAGCGAGTGTGAAAGAGGAAGTTAGGATCAAGTATGGTTCCATTTACAGTGAAATTAAAATGGTGACAATGAAAGTCGTTATAATCCAAGAAGTGTATTGATGTCCGAAATGGTTTAGCAGGACTCGTTTACATGGCACATTGAATTTTCATTAGGCAGCACGGTTAGCATCATTTGAACAGTTCTCAGGTTTTGGATTTAGGACTCACATGCAAGTACTCATTGGCTTGCACCCAGATCCGCTAAACAGACACGTCACACAAACTGAAGAGCCTAAATTGTCCAGAGGTGTGAATGTGAATATCGATGGTAATTTGTTTGTGCCCTTGATTGACATGCCTCTTCCTGAAAGCGAAATGAGGATAAGCTCGAAATTAAATCGATACATTTCAATAGTTATGGGCTGAATGACCAAACAGGTGTCTGCATTGCAGCTGTGAACAACACAAGTAAGCATGTAAAAGCACTCGTTCCCTCCTCTGCGTTATATTTGTCTTGCGGGCATAACCTGATGCACTGCTTTCTGTCACAGACTATAAACAACGTTGGACAAAGAGTGGGGCATCCCAGGCACTGCTGCCATGGTAACCTGGGTCACAGCTCTGCATGGTGGGTCATTTGGATGGTTTTACAGATGACAAAAGGAGAGAAATTATGTTTGGAAAAGAGTGCACAATTGTGTCCATTTCGGCGATAAGTGGAAGACAAACATGCGTGAAGGAAGGAGTAAATGAAAAGAAATGAGAGAAGTTGAGAGTTTAGCCGACAAATGATGGGGAAGAAAAATGAGGAGAAAGACGGAGAACCTCAACACGTAGTGGGTCAACAGAGCCATATGGCCACCCATTATCAGAGATGCAGATGACTGCAGCCCTGTTATTGAGATTCTTAAAGCAAATATTGACTCCAGCTGGAGCAGGCGCTCTTCTGACACATGCCTCTTTTCCACTACTTAGTTCTGCGGCCCTCCATCTGAGTGAGACAAATGGATACGAGTGGGTGAAGAAATTTGATGAATAAAATGAGAATACAGCAGTACATGACATGGGTAAGAAAAACGGAGAGAGGATGACTCATAAAAAGGTGTTTTCCAGAAGAGTGAACACACCAGTCATCATCGGTTCATTTAAGTAAATGCACAATGCTGTCTGTGGGTAAAAAAAAATTGTGGCACAGAAATCAGGCTTGATGCACTGTGAGCGGTAATCTTACCTTCTTTTGTTCTCGCTCTCTCTCTCTATCTCTCGCTCTGTCTCTTTCTCTGTCTCTGTCTCTCTCTTTCTCTGTTTGTCTCTTTCTCTGTCTAGCTCTCTCTGTCTGACTCTCTCTCTCTTTCTCTTTCTCCCTCTCATACACACACTCACAAACACTTAGACACTCATACTTGCATGCTGCAGCCTCTTTCTGTTTATCTCTAATTAGTAAGCCAGGGGTACAGCTTGTTCCCCTGCATATGCACACCCGCTGCTACCTCCATGATGTAACTAGGGGCAATCAATCCCGGGACATATCCAGAACAGCAATCTAAAGATTATATCCATGTCAGGAGCACAGAGTTCGTAGTCAGTGACCCTTGCAGGAAACCATCAACCTCTACAACTGCTGTAGAATAAAAAGAATACCAGTACACCATTTTGGGGCTATAAAAGTTCGTCGGGAATTTTCTTAGTTGTAAGCACTCAACAATAAATATAAAAATGAAGGCTAAGTTTGTATTGTTCACAGATTTGAGAACATTTACAGCAGATATCTGCTCATCATGAATATTAATTCAAGAACAATAGAAATACAGTATAATAAAATCAGGTGGGAGTGATGACAACATAATGTCAGCAAAATGCCAATTCCGTCAGCCCATTATCATACCAGTTGATGACAAAAGAGTCAGCGTAACCCACAATGACTGAATGTTTTCAGCAGCCAGCATGGAACTGCAACTTTCCTAACGGTATGAACAGATTCTGTAAACAAGTCCAAATTCAGGATAATAAAGGCCCTCACAGCCTACAGCATAGCAGGAGTGATCCCAGGAGTCACAAATTGCAAAGATGGGCAGCGGAATCCTAATTAACTTCTATTTATGCTAGCTACTGTGAACTGTGATATGAAAGCACTGCGGTGAATACAAGTGAAAACAAGACATAGACAGAGACAAGATAAGACAATGCAAGCACAAAGAAAAAATATTGTACAATTGTCACATTAGTCTATTGGTAGCGAGTTCAGTCATATGATCAACGATTGAAGCGTATGACAATTTCATGTAACATCGAATCACCAAATATTATGGCTTGAACGTTCTTACAGTTGGGGTAACTGTTTTATTACCTCTGTGGGATGACTGAAGGGGATGGAGGTCGGAATATTTGGCAGTTATGATGTTGCGAATAATTATAAACAGGTATATGCAGGTCACTAAGGCACTGACACAGTGTGAAGCTAAAATATGCTGGTAAGTGAGAGATAGAGAGATCAACCAGACCACAAAGGCATATGGGTCAAAATGCGTGGACATACATATGCATTTTAGTATGTGCATGCGTGCTGCCCAGATGGGAGGAGGGCAGACAGCTCTTGGGGAAAGCAAGGGTCAAGTATTTTGTGGATCAAAGCCAAGGTCAGGGCAACTGCAGAGGTCCAGGTTCAAGGTGAATGAAGGCCTTAAATGCCTCTTCATTAGCAGGCAGCTCTTTCCCTGCTGGACCCCATCAGCCAAACGGCACCAAGCTTCATCGTTCGTTCCCTTTTTTCCACCCTCCAGTCCACAGGGACATGTCCTGAAAAGGGCTGTCCATTGTGATCCATTTTGGGCCTAGTCTGACCCACCCATTGCGGTCGTCCCCCTCTGCACATGCTCACACACAGCCGTTTGCGCATAAGTAGCCACATATGCACAATTCTACCCAAGAGCCAACGCTGACCTCTGATCCGGTGACTCTCAAGAGAGCATCCTGACCGTCAACTCTCAGTCTTTGTCTACTTAAGTCAACCTGTTGGCAGAAGGCTTCCTCTCGCCACCACCGGATAATGAACCAAACAGCCTTTAAACTTACATAGAATATTCATTTTCATTTCCCTCGACAAACGTATTGGAACAGTGGATCGAACTTTTTTTTGGTACCAAGATCAAAAGACAAATAAGAGAAAAGAGATCACCATCTGAGCTTTGTCGCTCAGAGAGCAGGGGTCGGGAACCTATGGTTCGCGAGCCATATATGGCTCTTTTGATGATTGCATATGGCTCACCGATAAAACTAAATACATATTCTCGCTTTTTCACTGTTCATGTCCTGTTGGGGCTGCAGTTAGCGGAAAGCGCAATTTGGATTGGATAACACTGACCTAGGTTGGCGGAAAGCACAATTTTGATTGGATGATACTGGCCGTCATGTTGAAACAGGTAAACGGCCCTTTAAATGAGCCCGAGGAGTAACAAAAAAAGTTGAGTACGCTCCAGCTTGAATGCATCGGAGGATTCGCGATTCTAATTTGCAATGAAACAATACCATCGATGAAACAGTCGAATGTCAGTGACATTTTAACAAGCCCCATGTTAACGTTAGCATCAACATACTTCTGCGAGAAGTAGATTGCAGATAGTGTGGAAGCTTATGAGCCGTGTGCAGGCTAGCAAGCAGTAACTTTGCCTATGGACCCGGCAAGTGGACTTTCATTCCGATTGTATGGCTTGATTTTTACCAATAATGAGAAACGGAAAACCATTCATGTTAACGGTGAGTACAATCACAAAGTTCTTTTAAATAATACAAAAAGTGGCCGCGCGTGCGTGCGTGTGTGTGTGTGGGTGCGAGCGTATGTGCGTGTGTGTGTGCGTGCGCTCGCGTGTGTGTGGCTCTCACTGAAAAACATTTCTAAATATTTTACTTTTATTTATCGTGCCTCGACTGGGATCACCACCTTATCGTGGTGAGGCACTTTGCGCGTCTCCGTGACCCTGAGAGCTATGTCGGCTGGAGTCTTGTACTCCTGGCAGGGTCACCCAAGCCGAACAGGTCGGAGGGTAGAGGCCAGACAAGGAGTGATCCCAAATCCGCACCCGGGGGTAGGCGTAGGCGGAGTCCAACAGATCGGACCACCGGCAGCCCCTTGCAACCGCACTCACCTGAAGGTCGTCTCGAGTCTTCACTCTTGCCACTGGAATACAGTGGGTGCGGCCAAGTATGTGGGGGAAGGAATTGCGCGCCCCGTCCCTCACACTAAATCCACTAGTAGCGCAGGTTTCAGCTTCCACCATATAAGTCCACTGGCGATAGGATAAAGTGACGGGGGCAGGTCATGGATGTGACTGTAAGCTTCTAGCTTGATTCCTACACAGGGGCGGTACAGGATTGATGGTCGTTGCGAAGATGGGATGGAGCAACATTATCCTTCGGCAGCATCCTGTGCGTCTGAGCAGCCCTATTCAGGGTCCGCACTGCTCACCCCTTATAGGGGAAGGGTCTAGAAAAGGTGACCTAAACATTGCTTGTTCCACCACACCTGGGTGGCCCACCGCAGCCACCAAGGCATCCCCCCTCTGCGGTCGAAAACGAAATATAATCAAACCCATGACTATGAACCTGGCTTCCTGGAATGTTCGCACCCTCCTCGATGCTCGAGACGGGATGGAGAGACCTCGAAGACGAACTGCCCTCATCGCACATGAGCTGAGAAGGTACAACATCGATATTGGCGCACTCAGTGAGACTCGGTTCTCAGGCGAGGATTCACTCACAGAAGTTGGTGAAGGTTACACCTTCTTCTGGAAGGGTCTCCCAGAGAATGAGCGAAGACTCCATGGAGTTGGCTTTGCTGTGAAAAGCAGCTTACTCAGTAACATCCCTGAGTCCCCCCAAGGCATCAGTGAACGGCTTATGACCTGGCGTATTCCCCTGGTAAAAGGTCGCTTCGCAACTTTAATCAGCGCCTATGCTCCCACCTTGGATGCTGACGATAACACCAAAGATGCCTTCTACGAGTCCCTGGATGCTACCATATCCAAAATCCCTGCCTCTGATAAACTTGTTCTGATGGGTGACTTCAATGCCCGAGTAGGTACTGATGCCAGGCTCTGGAAACAAGTAATCGGAAGGCACGGGACGGGGAAAATAAACAGCAATGGCCTCCGACTCCTCACTCTGTGCTCTGAGCATCAGTTGATTGTAACTAACACCATCTTTCAACTGAAAAAGAAATACATCACATCATGGATGCACCCCAGGTCCAAACATTGGCACTTACTGGACTACATCATCACAAGGCAACGAGACCAAAATGATGTCTGCATCACGCGGGCCATGCGTGGGGCTGAATGCTGGACTGATCATCGACTGATCAAGTCCAGGCTCAAGCTGAGAATTCGACCTCCTCATAAGAAACAGCAACCCCAAAGGCGTCTTAACACCAGGGCCCTGGAGTCCCCAGAATGTGCAGCCAGCTACCGCCACAAGCTGGCAGAGGGACTTGCCAGCCTGGACAACGACACCAGTAACGGTGACCTTGATGTTGAAAGCAGGTGGAAAAAATTGAGGACAACAATTCATCAAGCTGCCTCTGAGACCATCGGCTTCACTCAGAAACGTCATCAAGACTGGTTCGATAACAGCTCAGCTGCCATACAGGAGCTTCTGGAAGCCAAGCGCAAAGCCCATACCACACTTCTCTCCAACCCTCATTCTCCACTTCTCCTCTCTCACTACAAGGCCATCCGTGGTGAAACACAGAAACAGCTGAGGATGATGGAGAACAAGTGGTGGCTCAGCAAGGCCCAAGAAATCCAGAGGCATGCAGACAACAACAACACACACGCCTTCTATGATGCTGTAAAATCCCTGCACGGCCCACGAAGACAACACATTGTCCCAGTTAAATCTGCAGACGGTTCTGTACTACTGAAGGACAAACAGCTAATACTTGAGCGCTGGGCAGAGCACTTTGACTCCCTGCTCAACCAAGTAAACCCTTCAGACACATCTGTCCTTGACTCCCTCCCAGAGCTTCCATCAGTTCCCTCCCTTGATGAACCTCCTCAGTTCACAGAGGTCCTCTCTGCAATCCGGAGCCTTAAAAACAACAAAAGCCCTGGCCCTGATGGACTTCCAGCTGAGGTCTTCAAGAGCGGCGGTTACCTCCTGACACGGAAGCTTTACCACCTCATCTGCAACATCTGGCAAAACGGGACACTTCCTCAGGAATGGAAAGACAGCAACATTGTCACCATTTACAAAAGGAAGGGGGACAAGTCAGTCTGCGGCAACAGCCGTGGCATCTCCCTACTTTCTGTTGCTGGCAAGATTCTTGCAAAAGTAATGCTGTTCCGTCTTACATCGCACATTACCGAAGACATCCTCCCAGAGACACAATGCGGCTTCAGGAAGGATCGAAGCACTCTGGACATGATCTTCGCTGCGCGCCAAGTTCAGGAGAAATGCAAGGAACAAAACAAGGACCTCTATATCACCTTCATTGACCTTACAAAGGCATTTGACACAGTTAACCGTGACATTCTCTGGACCATACTGCAGAAATTTGGCATCCCCTCCAAATTTCTCGGCATCCTAAAACAGTTCCACAGCGGCATGCAAGCAACTGTACTTGTTGGTGGCCAGCAATCTTCCCCGTTCCCTGTGGAAGTCGGGGTGAAGCAGGGCTGTGTACTGGCCCCTGCTATATTCAACCTGTTCCTGATGGCAGCTACGCTCCTCTTCCATAAGTCCATCCAGGAAGGTGGCGGCGTACAAATCCAATTCCGCCTGGATGGTAACCTGTTTAACATCAGACGCCTACAGGCCAAGACCAAGACCCTGATCAGCGGCATCCACGAGCTACAGTATGCAGATGATTGTGCTCTGCTGGCCCAGAGCCCAGCTGCCATGCAAAATGCCCTTGATACCATGTCCTCCGTCTACCGATCACTCGGTCTCGTGATCAATGTAACCAAAACGGAGGTCATGGCAAAAGAGAGTTCTCCAACCCCAGCGTTCACCCTCAGTGGCACACCCCTCAAGGTTGTCCAACAATTCAGCTACCTCGGCAGCATTCTAACACCCTCCTGTCTAATTGATGATGACGTCCAGGCCCGCATCCATCAAGCCTCCAAAGCTTTTGGCAGATTGCGTACTCGTGTGTTCGAAAACAACCACTTAAGAACTCCAACAAAAGTCGCAGTCTACCAAGCAGTGTGTGTGTCCACGCTGCTATATGGCGCAGAAGCCTGGACCATCTATCGACGCCATGTGAGACGCCTTGATGCATTCCACATCAGGTGCCTCCAACGAATCCTTGGCATCACCTGGCAGGATCGTGTTCCACACACCGACATCCTTCAACGCACTGCCTCCACCAGTATCGAGGCCATACTGGCAAAGAGGCAACTTCGGTGGGTTGGACATGTCATCCGGATGCCTAGCTGCCGCTTGCCTCGACAGGTGCTTTATGGACAACTCTTGTCAGCGAAGAGGAAGCCTGGTGGTCCTAAGCTGCGATACAAAGACCAGCTTAAACAGACTCTAAAGAACTGCAACATCAAGCCCAGCGATCTGGAGTCTGCTGCAGCGAACAGGCCACTGTGGCGCTCCTTATGCCACGAAGGGGTGACACAACTTGAAGACAAGCGCACCCAGAGGAGGATCGTGCGGCACGAGCAAAGACACCTTTGTGCTGCTTCAGTACCGTCTCGCCAGCCCGGTCCTGGCCTCACATGTCCTGAATGTGGCAGGATTTGTGGCTCCAGAATCGGGCTTCATAGTCACCTACAGTGGCATCGCCGCCAGCGCCAATATCCACTGTCCAATACCCCACAAAGCAATGGAAGCGACGTCATCCTCGACTTCGATGGACTGCCAAGAGAGTGTGTGGCTCTCACTGAAAAACATTTCTAAATATTTTACTTTTATGGATCTCATAGTCAAAAAGGTTCCCAACCCCTGCCATAGAGCTCAGCCCAAAGCCTTTTTCACCACAATTATACTTGAGCTCAATCACACATTTTTTTCAATCTCATGAAGATTAAGTTAATCATACTAATGAAATAAATAGATTAACATTAATATTTTCAATACAAAGGGTAAAAAACATCAAAATCTATCTGGTCCCAATAAAAAATATTGCATTAAAATTTAAACACACTGCAACACTTTCCAAATGTGTATGAGACATGTCCCTGTTTGTTATTTTATTGCCTTTCAGGTTAAAATTCTGTTTAAACAAATGTCACGTTTAGTTGGATTTGACAGACATACGTCTTCGTGATAACATACATTGGTTGAATCATATTTCGGCATCCGATAATCGTGATAACGCACATTGAATCCCTAAAAGACTGTCGACCATAAATGATTGCAAACCACTCCTACACTGCTCGGTTCCGCACGCCACAACGAAGGTTAATCCTGTTTGTCAAAGAGATTGCAGTAAAAGGAGCTCTTGTGCTGAAAAGACACAGTTTCGAAATGAGGTGGAGTGTGCCTCTCGGTCCTTGACCCCGCTCCCTCTTCTCTCAGCCCACATCTGCCCATTAACCTGGGCCAATCAGCTTGACCTTGAAGAGAAGAGGAACTCGTGAGTAGCTCGCAGTACCATTGACTTTAGCAGTCAAATAATTGGCCTCCAAAGAGGAAGTGCTCTGGGTGCTCAGGAGTGATGAGGCGCCGGGTGAAAAGCAAGGCAAAAAGCACAAACATGTTATTTATTTCATATGGTGCATACCACCTCATTTTAGCGGTCATGTGTCTTTATGACTTGATACAAATCCTGCCAATTCTTCTGGATGAACTCCATGTAGCAAATACGTAAATATATGGTTTACTCCCTCGTAAGCAAAGAAGCCAGATACAAAACAATTTGGTGTTGCCAAATGAATGACTTCACATCAATTAAATGAGTCCTAAAGAAGGTATGAAAACAAATAAAAATGAAGTGGGTGTACCACTTCTGTGAGGGCATAAAGGGCAGAAAAAATAACACCTATAAAGAAGATATAACATGGAAGGGTTTGGTGGGGCACAATGAGCAAAAATTATCTGAAGGAAGAGAAAATGTGGATGAACAGGCAAGAAAAGGGACAAGGCAGAGCAAGTGTTGATTGGAGGGAGGCCAGGTGCTGAGTCCTGGCAGTACCTGTTGTCACAGCGAGGACTGAAGGTGTGAAGCTTGTCTCAGTGAAGGCCCTCAGAGGTGTGAGGTGATTACAGGGAAAACGAGACGGAACAGAGACATTTGAACAGGGGGAAACAATGGAAGAAAGTGAAAAAAGGGATGCGGATATAATAATGGCAACGTTGGAAGGGCCAACAGATTGAGACAGAATACATGAGAATCTGGATGACTGAACCGCCCAATGGGAGGGTAGAAAGGGGGTTTGTGCGCACTCCGCTTCCCTTTCTCAAAAAGCAGACATTCAAACTTAGGTGTCTCATTAAAAAGCTTCTCCTGCAGCTGCATATCCAGGACAGAAAATGTCCTCCATTGTTACAGAAGAAATACAATTAGCAAAGTTGTTTATGTCTATTTTATGGATGTACATTGCCATCTTAAGACATGTTTTCGCTAAAAAAAATAAAAAATAAAAAGTGTGTTCTGGGAGTTTTGAGCTAGTTGGCTAATTAGGAGCAATAGCAGGAAACTGGAGAAAAGGGGCCCCAAAGGAGTCAGGTCAAATAGTGAGCCTGGGTTAATTACACCTCTTGAGGGGAGAGCTTCACCCAGCAAGAGCTTCGAAGCTCCAACCTCCACACCTCTGTACCGTCCATCTGGCATTCAGACAGCGAGATGGGGAATTATGACTGTGACATCACTCCTAACCTGTGACATCATCACTACCTATCAGTTATTTCACGAAGCCTCGCCACGGTAGCAGACAAATACGCATGTCTGCGATCTGGCACGGACAGGTTATTTATGAGCTGGCTGGAGGATGTGGTGACCGCTTTTGTCAAACACACCAAGTCTCTGACAATCTACCATTCCACTGGGGAACACTAAAAATCGATTCCTGCTTCACAACAAATCATAAGACCGACAGGCAAGTTATGTGTTGACCCTTGATGGCCGATTGCTGCAGTACCAAGTTGACAAAAAGACTTTCACCTCTGATTTTGGGGGGCTGGGACAGAAGGTGAAAGGACAAGCATCACCAGAGGCATCAATATTTGTTGAACGCAATTTGATTGAGCACATCATGACAGCCATCAAAGCCGACTGAGCGTGTGTATTTCACACGAACTGCAACTGTGCTGCAGCTCCTTTTCCAAAGGGGCCTGTCTCCATTGATGAGTATTATAAACACAATAGCCTTAGATGTGCAATACAATGGATGAACATGATTAATCAAACACAGACCTATTATAGTCCAACAGCCACCCAGGCCTCCAACGTGTTTGAACTGAAAGTCGTAATAAGATGAGCTACAAAAGACAGGGATGATGATTAACAGATACAGTTCTGTGACTGGCTGGGTGAGAGTTCTCTCAGAAGGTGTCCTTTGTTCGTGATGATGATGACCAGAGGGATACATTATGAGGCCAGAACAAAGATCGCCATCGAAGCTATCAGAGGTGAAAATACAACATTTTCTTTTGAATCGGTACAGTGCGCCGCAGCATCTCTCTGATCTCAATTTGAACTTTTAATAAAATGCCAAAGACCAAACAGTGGAGAGCAAGCTGGTCCTTGACCTTGACTTGAAATGTTCCTGATTACTGTCCACTGCTCTTTCCTCCAACATCCGAGAGTGTGCTGGAAAGTCTTCCATTTAAGGCCAATGAAAGCTTTCTTCAATGTATTATTTGGAAAGGTTTCCAAATGATGGTATTCTATATATTGGAGATATTTGGCTGCTCTCTGTCAGTGATACCCAACGTGTAGCAGCTGTATCAGGCAGGCACCATTTCTCCCTAACAGCACTCTTTCGATGAGGGATGGGAATTGTTACTTCCTTACTAATAGAAACATGGCCCATTTCGGCCGCTGTTACAAGCAGTTAGCCAACAAGCAACTTTCTACAACTCTGAAAAACAACAATAAATCTGTGTGGAAGTGTGATTGACCAAAAAAGTTATGTTTTGTGTTATTTGGCCGACAATGTCTCTGCCGTGTGCATGCACGAGAGGCGCACGGAACAACATCGCGGCAAAACTAGCACCATGTGAAATTGTGGCTAACCAAACTCATATATGGTTTAATCCACGTACAGGAATTACATCATCCTCATAGTGGATGTGCCTTTAGAGTCGTCCTTCACGCCCACCTTCCCCTTTCATGTCCGGATGCCGTCCTCAGGTTGGTCCACCTTTGCTCTATATAAACAGCATGTCTGCATAACATCGGATAGTCAAGAGCGCATCAAAGTCACACAGCAAACTTCAGAGATTTAGGAACTTGGTGCATAGATTAGATAGCATTATCAGCGCATCATCCATTTTGGAGACTGTTAATTCACTACCAGACGATGTGCAAAAATGTGTCTACTCAAGTGCCAGGGTTTTTGTCATTTTCACTCAAATTGCAGGACTCACAGAATATTGAGTTGCAGGACTACATAAAAAAAATCAATTCAGCGTAAGAAACCTTAGACTCTCTTCTTTCATCAGAAAAAAAGAGTTAATTACCAAGTTACGTGGGTCTGGAGTTATCTGAGCTTGAAATAGGCGCGGCTGTACAAAATACAATGCAATTCATATGATTTATAGATCGATGAAAAGTTTAGGCCCTATATATATATCCCTACTGTCCAGGCATGGCGGTGCTGGACTCTGCTATGATAGGTCCCTGCTTTCAGGTTGGGGGGAGCAGAGGACTACTCTCTGCAGCTTCTCCACTGATAGTTCCTGTCGTTCTGACTAACGACTGGCCTGATTGCCCCACTTCGACCGGTATCACCTCATCAGTATTACTAATCCTATGTTGCCTAAGCAGGCTGAGTTTACACAGACGTATCGATGAAAAGGTTTTGATGGCAATGTTTTTCCCTTCCGCGAGGGGGCAGCTTATGCCTTTTGTCCATGTTAGTGCTTTGTCACAGCTTTAGCTGTTGTACTTCTTTGAAAGAAGTACAGATGACGGCTGAAGAAACATTTTCATCGATGGACCACTCCTGTACGACTGAGAGCTTACACAGACCTATTGATTTATATAGCGCTTTAACAACAGCTAAAGCTGTAACAAAGCGCTAACATGGACAAAAGGCATAAGCTGTCCCCTCGCGGAAGGGAAAAACATTGCCAGAGGTCTGACCAGTGCTTTATCCCCCCCCTCCCCCACAAGAAAACGAAAACCCGAGCAAATTCGATAATGGCGCTCCATGTAATGCTTTTCAATTCCTAAATAAATTCGAGAATGGCAGTGAATGAGTTAAGTATGCCGTAAGGTCGTGAAAATACGAGGCATTAATTTTTATGCTGTTTTCACTTTATTTTACACATACTATATATGTGTGGTTAGGTCTGAATGTTGAGGCGCACAACGCATCAGAAATACAGAAGCAGAGGTAAACAACAATGGCAAAGCTCAGAGACAGCAACACACAATTTAAGTGCGGCCAAAACCAGCTGCTTTATTCCATTGGAGAGTGACATGAATAAACTGTCTTTTATTAACAGTAAAAAGTAACAAGCGGAAATAAGGTTGCATCACGATGTTCATGTGTCGCCGTTGAACTCTGAATTTTGAATAAGCCGCAATAACTCCCAGTCCACTAACACACATGGAAACTGTTTTTTCCAAATGTTACAGAAATTTGAATTTTGGCTTTAACCTGAATATTGACTGTGTGTAAATGTAGTTGCTGCTTTGCCTCATCAGCTCCTGTTAGTCATGATAGTGGAAATTAAAGAACTAAGTACGATAGATGTCTTTCTCAAAATGATTGAGATTCCTGCTGCTTTTCCAGTAATGTCATATCTAAGGACATGTTGCTATGATGCGATACCGGTTGCTCAAAATTCACCTTATCACGACCATACCACACCAATAGTTGTGACCTCAAGGAGGACACAACATGGGTCATTTCAGAAATGTTCGTCATGTAAAGCAAAAGTAATAGCAGAATCCAATAATGCAACAGTACCAAAAGGATCGGTGACTGCAGACAACCAACATCACAGATCTGAAATAAGAACCCCATCAGCCCAAAAAAATCTTTAAATTGGCATTTGACGATCTTTCATGAATCTATGTGACATTTTGACGAGAGATTCGGTTTCACCAGCAGGGTTGAAACAGAAGGCCAAGCCAAATAGATGATTTAACCCTTCAATGCCACTGTTCCGACAATCATTGATCAAATATTCTGACCAAAAGAAAAAGAAGAAAAAGAAAAAGAAAACGGTCGCTTCTGCAATTTTAATGACGCCTGTGCCATGTGCAAGTGAGTAATTGTAATGTGTTAACAGCAGGCGTATCAATCTGCCTTCCGGACAAGACATACTGCACATTTTGTTCTTTCATTGCCCCTTACAAAGAAAGGATCATCAGGCCAATTAGGCTGCTTAGCCTTATACAAAATGCCAAACATTTGGTGTGATTGTGGATGATGACAGCTTGGTTACATGTGATCACAACTGTGGAAAGAAATGGGAGGATTCATTTCTGGGGCATAAGAGTGCTTTAATACGCGCTCATACTGTATTTTGTTTCCTGTAATGCAGAATATGGGGCTTTTTCCTGCAGTGGGAGCGGAAGATGGACGGGTTTTCCTCGCCACGGTCACCCTTGTCTGGATAAATAAAGCATACCATTTCATAAAACAAAAGCACCCAGCACCATGGATTTAGTTGATCATGAATTCTCTCGCGGCTGCTTGATTTAAAAGGTATTCCGCCTAATGAGGGTCTCTTGAATGTACCTCTTTGTATGTTACAATTATGATGTGTTGTTTTGCGCAATGCAAGTAATGGCACTAACTCGGGGTGTGCTTTTAGCGTGCCCTTTAATGCCCCGCTTCTCACTTTAACCTCCGCATGCTGTCCTTAGTTACATCCCCCTTCACTCTATATAAGCATCGTGTCAACACAACTCCACTCAGTCAAGCGGCCCTCTCATCAGTCACAGAACCTCAGTCCATTTTGGAGATAAAATGGTATTTACTCTATCAGAACCACAAAACATACATACAGCATGCACATTGACAATTACTCATGTGACTAAATGAAGGCT